>NW_027489214.1:0-70955 GCF_050948215.1 Halictus rubicundus | reverse complement strand
ATAGAGGATAGGATGGGATAGAGGATAGGACAGGATAGAGGATAGGATAGGATAGAGGATAGGATAGGATAGAGGATAGGAGTAGGTTAGAGGATAGGATAGGGTAGAGGATAGGATAGGATAGAGGATAGGATAGGATAGAGGATTGGATAGGATAGAGGATAGGATAAGATAGAGGATAGGATAGGATAGAGGATAGGATAGGATAGAGGATAGGATAGGATAGAGGATAGGACTAGGATAGAGGATAGAGATATGATAGAGGATAGGATAGGATAGAGAATAGGATAGGATAGAGGATAGGATAGGAGGATAGAGGATAGGATAGGATAGAGGATAGGATAGGATAGAGGATAGGATTAGGATAGAGGATAGGATAGGATAGAGGATAGGATAGGATAGAGGATAGGATAGGATAGATGATAGGATAGGATAGAGGATAGGATAGGATAGAGGATAGGATAGGATAGAGGATAGGATAGGATAGAGGATAGGAAAGGATAGAGGATAGGATAGAGGATAGGATAGGATAGAGGATAGGATAGGATAGAGGATAGGATAGGATAGAGATAGGATAGGATAGAGGATAGGATAGAGGATAGGATAGGATAGAGGATAGAGGATAGGATAGAAGGATAGGATAGGATAGAGGATAGGATAGGATAGAGGATAGGATAGGATAGAGGATAGGATAGGATAGAGGATAGGATAGGATAGAGGATATGATAGGATAGAGGATAGAGGATAGGATAGAGGATAGGATAGGATAGAGGATAGGATAGGATAGAGGATAGGATAGATAGAGGATAGGATAGAGATAGGAAGATAGAGGATAGGATAGGATAGAGGATAGGATAGGATAGAGGATAGGATAGGATAGAGGATAGGATAGGATAGAGGATAGGATAGGATAGAGGATAGGATAGGATAGAGGATAGGATAGGATAGAGGATAGGATAGGATAGAGGATAGGATAGGATAGAGGATAGGATAAGATAGAGGATAGGATAGGATAGAGGATAGGATAGGATAGAGGATAGGATAGGATAGAGGATAGGATAGGATAGAGGATAGGATATGATAGAGGATAGGATAGGATAGAGGATAGGATAGGATAGATGATAGGATAGGATAGAGGATAGGATAAGATAGAGGATAAGATAGGATAGAGGATAGGATAGGATAGAGGATAGGATATGATAGAGGATACGATAGGATAGAAGATAGGATCGGATAGAGGATAGGATAGAGGATTGGATAGGATAGAGGATAGGATAAGATAGAGGATAGGATAGGATAGAGGATAGGATAGGATAGAGGATAGGATAGGATAGAGGATAGGATCGGATAGAGGATATGATAGGGGATTGGATAGGATAGAGGATAGGATAGGATAGAGGATAGGATAGGATAGAGGATAGGATTAGATAGAGGATAGGATAGGATAGAGGATAGGATAGGATAGAGGATAGGATGGGATAGAGGATAGGATAGGATAGAGGATACGATAGGATAGGATAGAGGATAGGATAGGATAGAGGATAGGATAGGATAGAGGATAGGATAGGATAGAGGATAGGATAGGATAGAGGATAGGATAGGATAGAGGATAGGATAGGATAGAGGATAGGATAGGATAGAGGATAGGATAGGATAGAGGATAGGATAGGATAGAGGATAGGATAGGATAGAGGATAGGATAGGATAGAGGATAGGATAGGATAGGATAGAGGATAGGATACGATAGAGGATACGATAGGATAGGATAGAGGATAGGATACGATAGAGGATACGATAGGATAGGATAGAGGATAGGATACGATAGAGGATACGATAGGATAGGATAGAGGATAGGATAGGATAGAGGATAGGATAGGATAGAGGATAGGATAGGATAGAGGATAGGATAGGGTAGAGGATAGGATAGGATAGAGGATAGGATAGGATAGATGATAGGATAGGATAGAGGATAGGATAGGATAGAGGATAGGATAGGATAGAGGATAGGATAGGGTAGAGGATAGTTTAGGATAGAGGATAGGATAGGATAGATGATAGGATAGGATAGAGGATAGGATAAGATAGAGGATAGGATAGGATAGGATAGAGGATAGGATACGATAGAGGATACGATAGGATAGGATAGAGGATAGGATACGATAGAGGATACGATAGGATAGGATAGAGGATAGGATACGATAGAGGATACGATAGGATAGGATAGAGGATAGGATAGGATAGAGGATAGGATAGGATAGAGGATAGGATAGGGTAGAGGATAGGATAGGATAGAGGATAGGATAGGATAGATGATAGGATAGGATAGAGGATAGGATAAGATAGAGGATAGGATAAGATAGAGGATAGGATAGGATAGGATAGAGGATAGGATGGGATAGAGGATAGGATAGGATAGAGGGTAGGATAGGATAGAGGATAGGATAGGATAGAGGATAGGATAGGGTAGAGGATAGGATAGGATAGAGGATAGGATAGGATAGATGATAGGATAGGATAGGGGATAGGATAAGATAGAGGATAGGATAGGATAGGATAGAGCATAGGATACGATAGAGGATACGATAGGATAGGATAGAGGATAGGATACGATAGAGGATACGATAGGATAGGATAGAGGATAGGATACGATAGAGGATACGATAGGATAGGATAGAGGATAGGATAGGATAGAGGATACGATAGGATAGGATAGAGGATAGGATAGGATAGAGGATAGGATAGGATAGAGGATAGGATAGGATAGAGGATAGGATAGGATAGAGGATAGGATAGGATAGAGGATAGGATAGGATACAGGATAGGATAGGATAGAGGATAGGATGGGATAGAGGATAGGATAGGATAGGATAGAGGATAGGATACGATAGAGGATACGATAGGATAGGATAGAGGATAGGATACGATAGAGGATACGATAGGATAGGATAGAGGATAGGATAGGATAGAGGATACGATAGGATAGGATAGAGGATAGGATAGGATAGAGGATAGGATAGGATAGAGGATAGGATAGGATAGGATAGAGGATAGGATACGATAGAGGATACGATAGGATAGGATAGAGGATAGGATACGATAGAGGATACGATAGGATAGGATAGAGGATAGGATACGATAGAGGATACGATAGGATAGGATAGAGGATAGGATAGGATAGAGGATAGGATAGGATAGAGGATAGGATAGGGTAGAGGATAGGATAGGATAGAGGATAGGATAGGATAGATGATAGGATAGGATAGAGGATAGGATAAGATAGAGGATAGGATAAGATAGAGGATAGGATAGGATAGGATAGAGGATAGGATGGGATAGAGGATAGGATAGGATAGAGGGTAGGATAGGATAGAGGATAGGATAGGATAGAGGATAGGATAGGGTAGAGGATAGGATAGGATAGAGGATAGGATAGGATAGATGATAGGATAGGATAGGGGATAGGATAAGATAGAGGATAGGATAGGATAGGATAGAGCATAGGATACGATAGAGGATACGATAGGATAGGATAGAGGATAGGATACGATAGAGGATACGATAGGATAGGATAGAGGATAGGATACGATAGAGGATACGATAGGATAGGATAGAGGATAGGATAGGATAGAGGATAGGATAGGATAGAGGATAGGATAGGATAGAGGATAGGATAGGATAGAGGATAGGATAGGATAGAGGATAGGATAGGATAGAGGATAGGATAGGATAGAGGATAGGATAGGATAGAGGATAGGATAGGATAGAGGACAGGTTAGGATAGAGGATAGGATATGATAGAGGATAGGATAAGATAGAGGATAAGATAGGATAGAGGATAGGGTAGGATAGAGGATAGGATAGGATAGAGGATAGGATAGGATAGAGGATAGGATAAGATAGGATAGAGGATAGGATACGATAGAGGATACTATAGGATAGGATAGAGGATAGGATACGATGGAGGATACGATAGGATAGGATAGAGGATAGGATCGGATAGAGGATATGATAGGGGATTGGATAGGATAGAGGATAGGATAGGATAGAGGATAGGATAGGATAGAGGATAGGATAGGATAGAGGATAGGATACGATAGAGGATACGATAGGATAGGATAGAGGATAGGATAGGATAGAGGATTGGATAGGATAGAGGATAGGATAGGATAGAGGATAGGATAGGATAGAGGATAGGATAGGATAGAGGATAGGATAGGATAGAGGATAGGATATGATAGTGGATCGGATAGGATAGAGGATTGGATAGGATATAGAATATGATACGGTAGACGCTAGGGGATTGGATCGGATACAGGATAGGAGGCGGTAGAGGATAGGATAGGATAGGATGGAGAATAGGATAGGATAGAGGATAGGTTAGGATAGAGGATAGGATAGGATAGGATAGAGGATAGGATAGGATAGAGGATAGGATAGGACAGATGATATTATAGGAATGAGGATAGGATATGATAGAGGATACGATATTATAGAGGATAGGATAGGATAGAGGATAGGATAGGATAGAGGATAGGATAGGATAGAGGATAGGATAGGATAGAGGATAGGATAGGATAGAGGATAGGATAGAGGATAGGATAGGATAGGATAGAGGATAGGATAGGATAGAGGATAGGATAGGGTAGAGGATAGGATAGTATAGAGGATAGGATAGGATAGAGGATTGGATAGGATAGAGGATAGGATAAGATAGAGGATAGGATAGGATAGGATAGAGGATAGGATACGATAGAGGATACGATAGGATAGGATAGAGGATAGGATACGATAGAGGATACGATAGGATAGGATAGAGGATAGGATACGATAGAGGATACGATAAGGATAGGATAGAGGATAGGATAGGATAGAGGATAGGATAGGATAGAGGATAGGATAGGGTACAGGATAGGATAGGATAGAGGATAGGATAGGATAGATGATAGGATAGGATAGAGGATATGATAAGATGGAGGATAGGATAGGATAGGATAGAGGATAGGATGGGATAGAGGATAGGATAGGATAGAGGATAGGATAGGATAGAGGATAGGATAGGATAGAGGATAGGATAGGGTAGAGGATAGTTTAGGATAGAGGATAGGATAGGATAGATGATAGGATAGGATAGAGGATAGGATAAGATAGAGGATAGGATAGGATAGGATAGAGGATAGGATACGATAGAGGATACGATAGGATAGGATAGAGGATAGGATAAGATAGAGGATAGGATAGGATAGGATAGAGGATAGGATACGATAGAGGATACGATAGGATAGGATAGAGGATAGGATACGATAGAGGATACGATAGGATAGGATAGAGGATAGGATACGATAGAGGATACGATAGGATAGGATAGAGGATAGGATAGGATAGAGGATAGGATAGGATAGAGGATAGGATAGGATAGAGGATAGGATAGGATAGAGGATAGGATAGGATAGAGGATAGGATAGGATAGAGGATAGGATAGGATAGAGGATAGGATAGGATAGAGGATAGGATAGGATAGAGGATAGGATAGGATAGAGGATAGGATAGGATAGAGGATAGGATAGGATAGAATAGAGGATAGGATACGATAGAGGATACGATAGGATAGGATAGAGGATAGGATACGATAGAGGATACGATAGGATAGGATAGAGGATAGGATACGATAGAGGATACGATAGGATAGGATAGAGGATAGGATAGGATAGAGGATAGGATAGGATAGAGGATAGGATAGGGTAGAGGATAGGATAGGATAGAGGATAGGATAGGATAGATGATAGGATAGGATAGAGGATAGGATAGGATAGAGGATAGGATAGGATAGAGGATAGGATAGGGTAGAGGATAGTTTAGGATAGAGGATAGGATAGGATAGATGATAGGATAGGATAGAGGATAGGATAAGATAGAGGATACGATAGGATAGGATAGAGGATAGGATAGGATAGAGGATAGGATAGGATAGAGGATAGGATAGGATAGAGGATAGGATAAGATAGAGGATAGGATAGGATAGGATAGAGGATAGGATGGGATAGAGGATAGGATAGGATAGAGGGTAGGATAGGATAGAGGATAGGATAGGATAGAGGATAGGATAGGGTAGAGGATAGGATAGGATAGAGGATAGGATAGGATAGATGATAGGATAGGATAGGGGATAGGATAAGATAGAGGATAGGATAGGATAGGATAGAGCATAGGATACGATAGAGGATACGATAGGATAGGATAGAGGATAGGATACGATAGAGGATACGATAGGATAGGATAGAGGATAGGATACGATAGAGGATACGATAGGATAGGATAGAGGATAGGATAGGATAGAGGATAGGATAGGATAGAGGATAGGATAGGATAGAGGATAGGATAGGATAGAGGATAGGATAGGATAGAGGATAGGATAGGATAGAGGATAGGATAGGATAGAGGATAGGATAGGATAGAGGACAGGTTAGGATAGAGGATAGGATATGATAGAGGATAGGATAAGATAGAGGATAAGATAGGATAGAGGATAGGGTAGGATAGAGGATAGGATAGGATAGAGGATAGGATAGGATAGAGGATAGGATAAGATAGGATAGAGGATAGGATACGATAGAGGATACTATAGGATAGGATAGAGGATAGGATACGATGGAGGATACGATAGGATAGGATAGAGGATAGGATCGGATAGAGGATATGATAGGGGATTGGATAGGATAGAGGATAGGATAGGATAGAGGATAGGATAGGATAGAGGATAGGATACGATAGAGGATACGATAGGATAGGATAGAGGATAGGATAGGATAGAGGATTGGATAGGATAGAGGATAGGATAGGATAGAGGATAGGATAGGATAGAGGATAGGATAGGATAGAGGATAGGATAGGATAGAGGATAGGATAGGATAGAGGATAGGATAGGATAGAGGATAGGATAGGATAGAGGATAGGATAGGATAGAGGATAGGATAGGATAGAGGATAGGATAGGATAGAGGATAGGATAGGATAGAGGATAGGATAGGATAGAGGATAGGATATGATAGTGGATCGGATAGGATAGAGGATTGGATAGGATATAGAATATGATACGGTAGACGCTAGGGGATTGGATCGGATACAGGATAGGAGGCGGTAGAGGATAGGATAGGATAGGATGGAGAATAGGATAGGATAGAGGATAGGTTAGGATAGAGGATAGGATAGGATAGGATACAGGATAGGATAGGATAGAGGATAGGATAGGACAGATGATATTATAGGAATGAGGATAGGATATGATAGAGGATACGATATTATAGAGGATAGGATAGGATAGAGGATAGGATAGGATAGAGGATAGGATAGGATAGAGGATAGGATAGGATAGAGGATAGGATAGGATAGAGGATAGGATAGGATAGAGGATAGGATAGAGGATAGGATAGGATAGGATAGAGGATAGGATAGGATAGAGGATAGGATAGGGTAGAGGATAGGATAGTATAGAGGATAGGATAGGATAGAGGATTGGATAGGATAGAGGATAGGATAAGATAGAGGATAGGATAGGATAGGATAGAGGATAGGATACGATAGAGGATACGATAGGATAGGATAGAGGATAGGATACGATAGAGGATACGATAGGATAGGATAGAGGATAGGATACGATAGAGGATACGATAAGGATAGGATAGAGGATAGGATAGGATAGAGGATAGGATAGGATAGAGGATAGGATAGGATAGAGGATAGGATAGGATAGAGGATAGGATAGGATAGAGGATAGGATAGGGTACAGGATAGGATAGGATAGAGGATAGGATAGGATAGATGATAGGATAGGATAGAGGATATGATAAGATGGAGGATAGGATAGGATAGGATAGAGGATAGGATGGGATAGAGGATAGGATAGGATAGAGGATAGGATAGGATAGAGGATAGGATAGGATAGAGGATAGGATAGGGTAGAGGATAGTTTAGGATAGAGGATAGGATAGGATAGATGATAGGATAGGATAGAGGATAGGATAAGATAGAGGATAGGATAGGATAGGATAGAGGATAGGATACGATAGAGGATACGATAGGATAGGATAGAGGATAGGATAAGATAGAGGATAGGATAGGATAGGATAGAGGATAGGATACGATAGAGGATACGATAGGATAGGATAGAGGATAGGATACGATAGAGGATACGATAGGATAGGATAGAGGATAGGATACGATAGAGGATACGATAGGATAGGATAGAGGATAGGATAGGATAGAGGATAGGATAGGATAGAGGATAGGATAGGATAGAGGATAGGATAGGATAGAGGATAGGATAGGATAGAGGATAGGATAGGATAGAGGATAGGATAGGATAGAGGATAGGATAGGATAGAGGATAGGATAGGATAGAGGATAGGATAGGATAGAGGATAGGATAGGATAGAATAGAGGATAGGATACGATAGAGGATACGATAGGATAGGATAGAGGATAGGATACGATAGAGGATACGATAGGATAGGATAGAGGATAGGATACGATAGAGGATACGATAGGATAGGATAGAGGATAGGATAGGATAGAGGATAGGATAGGATAGAGGATAGGATAGGGTAGAGGATAGGATAGGATAGAGGATAGGATAGGATAGATGATAGGATAGGATAGAGGATAGGATAGGATAGAGGATAGGATAGGATAGAGGATAGGATAGGGTAGAGGATAGTTTAGGATAGAGGATAGGATAGGATAGATGATAGGATAGGATAGAGGATAGGATAAGATAGAGGATACGATAGGATAGGATAGAGGATAGGATAGGATAGAGGATAGGATAGGATAGAGGATAGGATAGGATAGAGGATAGGATAAGATAGAGGATAGGATAGGATAGGATAGAGGATAGGATGGGATAGAGGATAGGATAGGATAGAGGGTAGGATAGGATAGAGGATAGGATACGATAGAGGATAGGATAGGGTAGAGGATAGGATAGGATAGAGGATAGGATAGGATAGATGATAGGATAGGATAGAGGATAGGATAAGATAGAGGATAGGATAGGATAGGATAGAGGATAGGATACGATAGAGGATACGATAGGATAGGATAGAGGATAGGATACGATAGAGGATACGATAGGATAGGATAGAGGATAGGATACGATAGAGGATACGATAGGATAGGATAGAGGATAGGATAGGATAGAGGATAGGATAGGATAGAGGATAGGATAGGATAGAGGATAGGATAGGATAGAGGACAGGTTAGGATAGAGGATAGGATATGATAGAGGATAGGATAAGATAGAGGATAAGATAGGATAGAGGATAGGGTAGGATAGAGGGTAGGATAGGATAGAGGATAGGATAGGATAGAGGATAGGATAAGATAGGATAGAGGATAGGATACGATAGAGGATACGATAGGATAGGATAGAGGATAGGATACGATGGAGGATACGATAGGATAGGATAGGGGATAGGATCGGATAGAGGATATGATAGGGGATTGGATAGGATAGAGGATAGGATAGGATAGAGGATAGGATAGGATAGAGGATAGGATATGATAGAGGATACGATAGGATAGGATAGAGGATAGGATAGGATAGAGGATAGGATAGGATAGAGGATAGGATAGGATAGAGGATAGGATAGGATAGAGGATAGGATAGGATAGAGGATAGGATAGGATAGAGGATAGGATAGGATAGAGGATAGGATAGGATAGAGGATAGGATAGGATAGAGGATAGGATAGGATAGAGGATAGGATAGGATAGAGGATAGGATAGGATAGAGGATAGGATAGGATAGAGGATAGGATAGGATAGAGGATAGGATAGGATAGAGGATAGGATAGGATAGAGGATAGGATAGGATAGAGGATAGGATAGGATAGAATAGAGGATAGGATACGATAGAGGATACGATAGGATAGGATAGAGGATAGGATACGATAGAGGATACGATAGGATAGGATAGAGGATAGGATACGATAGAGGATACGATAGGATAGGATAGAGGATAGGATAGGATAGAGGATAGGATAGGATAGAGGATAGGATAGGGTAGAGGATAGGATAGGATAGAGGATAGGATAGGATAGATGATAGGATAGGATAGAGGATAGGATAGGATAGAGGATAGGATAGGATAGAGGATAGGATAGGGTAGAGGATAGTTTAGGATAGAGGATAGGATAGGATAGATGATAGGATAGGATAGAGGATAGGATAAGATAGAGGATACGATAGGATAGGATAGAGGATAGGATAGGATAGAGGATAGGATAGGATAGAGGATAGGATAGGATAGAGGATAGGATAGGATAGAGGATAGGATAAGATAGAGGATAGGATAGGATAGGATAGAGGATAGGATGGGATAGAGGATAGGATAGGATAGAGGGTAGGATAGGATAGAGGATAGGATAGGATAGAGGATAGGATAGGGTAGGGGATAGGATAGGATAGAGGATAGGATAGGATAGATGATAGGATAGGATAGGGGATAGGATAAGATAGAGGATAGGATAGGATAGGATAGAGCATAGGATACGATAGAGGATACGATAGGATAGGATAGAGGATAGGATACGATAGAGGATACGATAGGATAGGATAGAGGATAGGATACGATAGAGGATACGATAGGATAGGATAGAGGATAGGATAGGATAGAGGATAGGATAGGATAGAGGATAGGATAGGATAGAGGATAGGATAGGATAGAGGATAGGATAGGATAGAGGATAGGATAGGATAGAGGATAGGATAGGATAGAGGATAGGATAGGATAGAGGATAGGATAGGATAGAGGACAGGTTAGGATAGAGGATAGGATATGATAGAGGATAGGATAAGATAGAGGATAAGATAGGATAGAGGATAGGGTAGGATAGAGGATAGGATAGGATAGAGGATAGGATAGGATAGAGGATAGGATAAGATAGGATAGAGGATAGGATACGATAGAGGATACTATAGGATAGGATAGAGGATAGGATACGATGGAGGATACGATAGGATAGGATAGAGGATAGGATCGGATAGAGGATATGATAGGGGATTGGATAGGATAGAGGATAGGATAGGATAGAGGATAGGATAGGATAGAGGATAGGATACGATAGAGGATACGATAGGATAGGATAGAGGATAGGATAGGATAGAGGATTGGATAGGATAGAGGATAGGATAGGATAGAGGATAGGATAGGATAGAGGATAGGATAGGATAGAGGATAGGATAGGATAGAGGATAGGATAGGATAGAGGATAGGATAGGATAGAGGATAGGATAGGATAGAGGATAGGATAGGATAGAGGATAGGATAGGATAGAGGATAGGATAGGATAGAGGATAGGATAGGATAGAGGATAGGATAGGATAGAGGATAGGATAGGATAGAGGATAGGATATGATAGTGGATCGGATAGGATAGAGGATTGGATAGGATATAGAATATGATACGGTAGACGCTAGGGGATTGGATCGGATACAGGATAGGAGGCGGTAGAGGATAGGATAGGATAGGATGGAGAATAGGATAGGATAGAGGATAGGTTAGGATAGAGGATAGGATACGATAGAGGATACGATAGGATAGGATAGAGGATAGGATAGGATAGAGGATAGGATAGGATAGAGGATAGGATAGGATAGAGGATAGGATAGGATAGAGGATAGGATAGGATAGAGGATAGGATAGGATAGAGGATAGGATAGGATAGAGGATAGGATAGGATAGAGGATAGGATAGGATAGAGGATAGGATAGGATAGAGGATAGGATAGGATAGAATAGAGGATAGGATACGATAGAGGATACGATAGGATAGGATAGAGGATAGGATACGATAGAGGATACGATAGGATAGGATAGAGGATAGGATACGATAGAGGATACGATAGGATAGGATAGAGGATAGGATAGGATAGAGGATAGGATAGGATAGAGGATAGGATAGGGTAGAGGATAGGATAGGATAGAGGATAGGATAGGATAGATGATAGGATAGGATAGAGGATAGGATAGGATAGAGGATAGGATAGGATAGAGGATAGGATAGGGTAGAGGATAGTTTAGGATAGAGGATAGGATAGGATAGATGATAGGATAGGATAGAGGATAGGATAAGATAGAGGATACGATAGGATAGGATAGAGGATAGGATAGGATAGAGGATAGGATAGGATAGAGGATAGGATAGGATAGAGGATAGGATAAGATAGAGGATAGGATAGGATAGGATAGAGGATAGGATGGGATAGAGGATAGGATAGGATAGAGGGTAGGATAGGATAGAGGATAGGATACGATAGAGGATAGGATAGGGTAGAGGATAGGATAGGATAGAGGATAGGATAGGATAGATGATAGGATAGGATAGAGGATAGGATAAGATAGAGGATAGGATAGGATAGGATAGAGGATAGGATACGATAGAGGATACGATAGGATAGGATAGAGGATAGGATACGATAGAGGATACGATAGGATAGGATAGAGGATAGGATACGATAGAGGATACGATAGGATAGGATAGAGGATAGGATAGGATAGAGGATAGGATAGGATAGAGGATAGGATAGGATAGAGGATAGGATAGGATAGAGGACAGGTTAGGATAGAGGATAGGATATGATAGAGGATAGGATAAGATAGAGGATAAGATAGGATAGAGGATAGGGTAGGATAGAGGGTAGGATAGGATAGAGGATAGGATAGGATAGAGGATAGGATAAGATAGGATAGAGGATAGGATACGATAGAGGATACGATAGGATAGGATAGAGGATAGGATACGATGGAGGATACGATAGGATAGGATAGGGGATAGGATCGGATAGAGGATATGATAGGGGATTGGATAGGATAGAGGATAGGATAGGATAGAGGATAGGATAGGATAGAGGATAGGATATGATAGAGGATACGATAGGATAGGATAGAGGATAGGATAGGATAGAGGATAGGATAGGATAGAGGATAGGATAGGATAGAGGATAGGATAGGATAGAGGATAGGATAGGATAGAGGATAGGATAGGATAGAGGATAGGATAGGATAGAGGATAGGATAGGATAGAGGATAGGATAGGATAGAGGATAGGATAGGATAGAGGATAGGATAGGATAGAGGATAGGATAGGATAGAGGATAGGATAGGATAGAGGATAGGATAGGATAGAGGATAGGATAGGATAGAGGATAGGATAGGATAGAGGATAGGATAGGATAGAGGATAGGATAGGATAGAGGATAGGATAGGATAGAGGATAGGATAGGATAGAATAGAGGATAGGATACGATAGAGGATACGATAGGATAGGATAGAGGATAGGATACGATAGAGGATACGATAGGATAGGATAGAGGATAGGATACGATAGAGGATACGATAGGATAGGATAGAGGATAGGATAGGATAGAGGATAGGATAGGATAGAGGATAGGATAGGGTAGAGGATAGGATAGGATAGAGGATAGGATAGGATAGATGATAGGATAGGATAGAGGATAGGATAGGATAGAGGATAGGATAGGATAGAGGATAGGATAGGGTAGAGGATAGTTTAGGATAGAGGATAGGATAGGATAGATGATAGGATAGGATAGAGGATAGGATAAGATAGAGGATACGATAGGATAGGATAGAGGATAGGATAGGATAGAGGATAGGATAGGATAGAGGATAGGATAGGATAGAGGATAGGATAAGATAGAGGATAGGATAGGATAGGATAGAGGATAGGATGGGATAGAGGATAGGATAGGATAGAGGGTAGGATAGGATAGAGGATAGGATAGGATAGAGGATAGGATAGGGTAGGGGATAGGATAGGATAGAGGATAGGATAGGATAGATGATAGGATAGGATAGGGGATAGGATAAGATAGAGGATAGGATAGGATAGGATAGAGCATAGGATACGATAGAGGATACGATAGGATAGGATAGAGGATAGGATACGATAGAGGATACGATAGGATAGGATAGAGGATAGGATACGATAGAGGATACGATAGGATAGGATAGAGGATAGGATAGGATAGAGGATAGGATAGGATAGAGGATAGGATAGGATAGAGGATAGGATAGGATAGAGGATAGGATAGGATAGAGGATAGGATAGGATAGAGGATAGGATAGGATAGAGGATAGGATAGGATAGAGGATAGGATAGGATAGAGGACAGGTTAGGATAGAGGATAGGATATGATAGAGGATAGGATAAGATAGAGGATAAGATAGGATAGAGGATAGGGTAGGATAGAGGATAGGATAGGATAGAGGATAGGATAGGATAGAGGATAGGATAAGATAGGATAGAGGATAGGATACGATAGAGGATACTATAGGATAGGATAGAGGATAGGATACGATGGAGGATACGATAGGATAGGATAGAGGATAGGATCGGATAGAGGATATGATAGGGGATTGGATAGGATAGAGGATAGGATAGGATAGAGGATAGGATAGGATAGAGGATAGGATACGATAGAGGATACGATAGGATAGGATAGAGGATAGGATAGGATAGAGGATTGGATAGGATAGAGGATAGGATAGGATAGAGGATAGGATAGGATAGAGGATAGGATAGGATAGAGGATAGGATAGGATAGAGGATAGGATAGGATAGAGGATAGGATAGGATAGAGGATAGGATAGGATAGAGGATAGGATAGGATAGAGGATAGGATAGGATAGAGGATAGGATAGGATAGAGGATAGGATAGGATAGAGGATAGGATAGGATAGAGGATAGGATAGGATAGAGGATAGGATATGATAGTGGATCGGATAGGATAGAGGATTGGATAGGATATAGAATATGATACGGTAGACGCTAGGGGATTGGATCGGATACAGGATAGGAGGCGGTAGAGGATAGGATAGGATAGGATGGAGAATAGGATAGGATAGAGGATAGGTTAGGATAGAGGATAGGATAGGATAGGATAGAGGATAGGATAGGATAGAGGATAGGATAGGACAGATGATATTATAGGAATGAGGATAGGATATGATAGAGGATACGATATTATAGAGGATAGGATAGGATAGAGGATAGGATAGGATAGAGGATAGGATAGGATAGAGGATAGGATAGGATAGAGGATAGGATAGGATAGAGGATAGGATAGAGGATAGGATAGGATAGGATAGAGGATAGGATAGGATAGAGGATAGGATAGGGTAGAGGATAGGATAGTATAGAGGATAGGATAGGATAGAGGATTGGATAGGATAGAGGATAGGATAAGATAGAGGATAGGATAGGATAGGATAGAGGATAGGATACGATAGAGGATACGATAGGATAGGATAGAGGATAGGATACGATAGAGGATACGATAGGATAGGATAGAGGATAGGATACGATAGAGGATACGATAAGGATAGGATAGAGGATAGGATAGGATAGAGGATAGGATAGGATAGAGGATAGGATAGGGTACAGGATAGGATAGGATAGAGGATAGGATAGGATAGATGATAGGATAGGATAGAGGATATGATAAGATGGAGGATAGGATAGGATAGGATAGAGGATAGGATGGGATAGAGGATAGGATAGGATAGAGGATAGGATAGGATAGAGGATAGGATAGGATAGAGGATAGGATAGGGTAGAGGATAGTTTAGGATAGAGGATAGGATAGGATAGATGATAGGATAGGATAGAGGATAGGATAAGATAGAGGATAGGATAGGATAGGATAGAGGATAGGATAGGATAGAGGATAGGATAGGATAGAGGATAGGATAAGATAGAGGATAGGATAGGATAGGATAGAGGATAGGATGGGATAGGATAGAGGATAGGATGGGATAGAGGATAGGATAGGATAGAGGGTAGGATAGGATAGAGGATAGGATAGGATAGAGGATAGGATAGGGTAGGGGATAGGATAGGATAGAGGATAGGATAGGATAGATGATAGGATAGGATAGGGGATAGGATAAGATAGAGGATAGGATAGGATAGGATAGAGCATAGGATACGATAGAGGATACGATAGGATAGGATAGAGGATAGGATACGATAGAGGATACGATAGGATAGGATAGAGGATAGGATACGATAGAGGATACGATAGGATAGGATAGAGGATAGGATAGGATAGAGGATAGGATAGGATAGAGGATAGGATAGGATAGAGGATAGGATAGGATAGAGGATAGGATAGGATAGAGGATAGGATAGGATAGAGGATAGGATAGGATAGAGGATAGGATAGGATAGAGGATAGGATAGGATAGAGGACAGGTTAGGATAGAGGATAGGATATGATAGAGGATAGGATAAGATAGCGGATAAGATAGGATAGAGGATAGGGTAGGATAGAGGATAGGATAGGATAGAGGATAGGATAGGATAGAGGATAGGATAAGATAGGATAGAGGATAGGATACGATAGAGGATACTATAGGATAGGATAGAGGATAGGATACGATGGAGGATACGATAGGATAGGATAGAGGATAGGATCGGATAGAGGATATGATAGGGGATTGGATAGGATAGAGGATAGGATAGGATAGAGGATAGGATAGGATAGAGGATAGGATACGATAGAGGATACGATAGGATAGGATAGAGGATAGGATAGGATAGAGGATTGGATAGGATAGAGGATAGGATAGGATAGAGGATAGGATAGGATAGAGGATAGGATAGGATAGAGGATAGGATAGGATAGAGGATAGGATAGGATAGAGGATAGGATAGGATAGAGGATAGGATAGGATAGTGGATAGGATAGGATAGAGGATAGGATAGGATAGAGGATAGGATAGGATAGAGGATAGGATAGGATAGAGGATAGGATAGGATAGAGGATAGGATAGGATAGAGGATAGGATATGATAGTGGATCGGATAGGATAGAGGATTGGATAGGATATAGAATATGATACGGTAGACGCTAGGGGATTGGATCGGATACAGGATAGGAGGCGGTAGAGGATAGGATAGGATAGGATGGAGAATAGGATAGGATAGAGGATAGGTTAGGATAGAGGATAGGATAGGATAGGATAGAGGATAGGATAGGATAGAGGATAGGATAGGACAGATGATATTATAGGAATGAGGATAGGATATGATAGAGGATACGATATTATAGAGGATAGGATAGGATAGAGGATAGGACAGGATAGAGGATAGGATAGGATAGAGGATAGGATAGGATAGAGGATAGGATAGGATAGAGGATAGGATAGAGGATAGGATAGGATAGGATAGGATAGAGGATAGGATAGGATAGAGGATAGGATAGGGTAGAGGATAGGATAGTATAGAGGATAGGATAGGATAGAGGATTGGATAGGATAGAGGATAGGATAAGATAGAGGATAGGATAGGATAGGATAGAGGATAGGATACGATAGAGGATACGATAGGATAGGATAGAGGATAGGATACGATAGAGGATACGATAGGATAGGATAGAGGATAGGATACGATAGAGGATACGATAAGGATAGGATAGAGGATAGGATAGGATAGAGGATAGGATAGGATAGAGGATAGGATAGGATAGAGGATAGGATAGGGTACAGGATAGGATAGGATAGAGGATAGGATAGGATAGATGATAGGATAGGATAGAGGATATGATAAGATGGAGGATAGGATAGGATAGGATAGAGGATAGGATGGGATAGAGGATAGGATAGGATAGAGGATAGGATAGGATAGAGGATAGGATAGGATAGAGGATAGGATAGGGTAGAGGATAGTTTAGGATAGAGGATAGGATAGGATAGATGATAGGATAGGATAGAGGATAGGATAAGATAGAGGATAGGATAGGATAGGATAGAGGATAGGATACGATAGAGGATACGATAGGATAGGATAGAGGATAGGATAAGATAGAGGATAGGATAGGATAGGATAGAGGATAGGATACGATAGAGGATACGATAGGATAGGATAGAGGATAGGATACGATAGAGGATACGATAGGATAGGATAGAGGATAGGATACGATAGAGGATACGATAGGATAGGATAGAGGATAGGATAGGATAGAGGATAGGATAGGATAGAGGATAGGATAGGATAGAGGATAGGATAGGATAGAGGATAGGATAGGATAGAGGATAGGATTGGATAGATGATATTATAGGAAAGAGGAAAGGATATGATAGAGGATACGATATTGTAGAGGATAGGATAGGATAGAGGATAGGATAGGATAGGATAGAGGATAGGATACGATAGAGGATACGATAGGATAGGATAGAGGATAGGATAGGATAGAGGATAGGATAAGATAGAGGATACGATAGGATAGGATAGAGGATAGGATAGGATAGAGGATAGGATAGGATAGAGGATAGGATAAGATAGAGGATAGGATAGGATAGGATAGAGGATAGGATGGGATAGGATAGAGGATAGGATGGGATAGAGGATAGGATAGGATAGAGGATAGGATAGGATAGAGGATAGGATAGGATAGAGGATAGGATAGGGTAGAGGATAGTTTAGGATAGAGGATAGGATAGGATAGATGATAGGATAGGATAGAGGATAGGATAAGATAGAGGATAGGATAGGATAGAGGATACGATAAGGATAGGATAGAGGATAGGATAGGATAGAGGATAGGATAGGATAGAGGATAGGATAGGATAGAGGATAGGATAGGGTACAGGATAGGATAGGATAGAGGATAGGATAGGATACGATAGAGGATACGATAGGATAGGATAGAGGATAGGATACGATAGAGGATACGATAGGATAGGATAGAGGATAGGATAGGGTAGAGGATAGGATAGGATAGAGGATAGGATAGGATAGATGATAGGATAGGATAGAGGATAGGATAGGATAGAGGATAGGATAGGATAGAGGATAGGATAGGGTAGAGGATAGTTTAGGATAGAGGATAGGATAGGATAGATGATAGGATAGGATAGAGGATAGGATAAGATAGAGGATACGATAGGATAGGATAGAGGATAGGATAGGATAGAGGATAGGATAGGATAGAGGATAGGATAAGATAGAGGATAGGATAGGATAGGATAGAGGATAGGATGGGATAGGATAGAGGATAGGATGGGATAGAGGATAGGATAGGATAGAGGATAGGATAGGATAGAGGATAGGATAGGATAGAGGATAGGATAGGGTAGAGGATAGTTTAGGATAGAGGATAGGATAGGATAGATGATAGGATAGGATAGAGGATAGGATAAGATAGAGGATAGGATAGGATAGAGGATACGATAAGGATAGGATAGAGGATAGGATAGGATAGAGGATAGGATAGGATAGAGGATAGGATAGGATAGAGGATAGGATAGGGTACAGGATAGGATAGGATAGAGGATAGGATAGGATAGATGATAGGATAGGATAGAGGATATGATAAGATGGAGGATAGGATAGGATAGGATAGAGGATAGGATGGGATAGAGGATAGGATAGGATAGAGGATAGGATAGGATAGAGGATAGGATAGGATAGAGGATAGGATAGGGTAGAGGATAGTTTAGGATAGAGGATAGGATAGGATAGATGATAGGATAGGATAGAGGATAGGATAAGATAGAGGATAGGATAGGATAGGATAGAGGATAGGATACGATAGAGGATACGATAGGATAGGATAGAGGATAGGATAAGATAGAGGATAGGATAGGATAGGATAGAGGATAGGATACGATAGAGGATACGATAGGATAGGATAGAGGATAGGATACGATAGAGGATACGATAGGATAGGATAGAGGATAGGATACGATAGAGGATACGATAGGATAGGATAGAGGATAGGATAGGATAGAGGATAGGATAGGATAGAGGATAGGATAGGATAGAGGATAGGATAGGATAGAGGATAGGATAGGATAGAGGATAGGATAGGATAGAGGATAGGATAGGATAGAGGATAGGATAGGATAGAGGATAGGATAGGATAGAGGATAGGATAGGATAGAGGATAGGATAGGATAGAGGATAGGATAGGATAGAATAGAGGATAGGATACGATAGAGGATACGATAGGATAGGATAGAGGATAGGATACGATAAAGGATACGATAGGATAGGATAGAGGATAGGATACGATAGAGGATACGATAGGATAGGATAGAGGATAGGATAGGATAGAGGATAGGATAGGATAGAGGATAGGATAGGGTAGAGGATAGGATAGGATAGAGGATAGGATAGGATAGATGATAGGATAGGATAGAGGATAGGATAGGATAGAGGATAGGATAGGATAGAGGATAGGATAGGGTAGAGGATAGTTTAGGATAGAGGATAGGATAGGATAGATGATAGGATAGGATAGAGGATAGGATAAGATAGAGGATACGATAGGATAGGATAGAGGATAGGATAGGATAGAGGATAGGATAGGATAGAGGATAGGATAGGATAGAGGATAGGATAAGATAGAGGATAGGATAGGATAGGATAGAGGATAGGATGGGATAGAGGATAGGATAGGATAGAGGGTAGGATAGGATAGAGGATAGGATACGATAGAGGATAGGATAGGGTAGAGGATAGGATAGGATAGAGGATAGGATAGGATAGATGATAGGATAGGATAGAGGATAGGATAAGATAGAGGATAGGATAGGATAGGATAGAGGATAGGATACGATAGAGGATACGATAGGATAGGATAGAGGATAGGATACGATAGAGGATACGATAGGATAGGATAGACGATAGGATACGATAGAGGATACGATAGGATAGGATAGAGGATAGGATAGGATAGAGGATAGGATAGGATAGAGGATAGGATAGGATAGAGGATAGGATAGGATAGAGGACAGGTTAGGATAGAGGATAGGATATGATAGAGGATAGGATAAGATAGAGGATAAGATAGGATAGAGGATAGGGTAGGATAGAGGGTAGGATAGGATAGAGGATAGGATAGGATAGAGGATAGGATAAGATAGGATAGAGGATAGGATACGATAGAGGATACGATAGGATAGGATAGAGGATAGGATACGATGGAGGATACGATAGGATAGGATAGGGGATAGGATCGGATAGAGGATATGATAGGGGATTGGATAGGATAGAGGATAGGATAGGATAGAGGATAGGATAGGATAGAGGATAGGATATGATAGAGGATACGATAGGATAGGATAGAGGATAGGATAGGATAGAGGATAGGATAGGATAGAGGATAGGATAGGATAGAGGATAGGATAGGATAGAGGATAGGATAGGATAGAGGATAGGATAGGATAGAGGATAGGATAGGATAGAGGATAGGATAGGATAGAGGATAGGATAGGATAGAGGATAGGATAGGATAGAGGATAGGATAGGATAGAGGATAGGATAGGATAGAGGATAGGATAGGATAGAGGATAGGATAGGATAGAGGATAGGATAGGATAGAGGATAGGATAGGATAGAGGATAGGATAGGATAGAGGATAGGATAGGATAGAGGATAGGATAGGATAGAGGATAGGATAGGATAGAGGATAGGATAGGATAGAATAGAGGATAGGATACGATAGAGGATACGATAGGATAGGATAGAGGATAGGATACGATAGAGGATACGATAGGATAGGATAGAGGATAGGATACGATAGAGGATACGATAGGATAGGATAGAGGATAGGATAGGATAGAGGATAGGATAGGATAGAGGATAGGATAGGGTAGAGGATAGGATAGGATAGAGGATAGGATAGGATAGATGATAGGATAGGATAGAGGATAGGATAGGATAGAGGATAGGATAGGATAGAGGATAGGATAGGGTAGAGGATAGTTTAGGATAGAGGATAGGATAGGATAGATGATAGGATAGGATAGATGATAGGATAGGATAGAGGATAGGATAAGATAGAGGATACGATAGGATAGGATAGAGGATAGGATAGGATAGAGGATAGGATAGGATAGAGGATAGGATAGGATAGAGGATAGGATAGGATAGAGGATAGGATAAGATAGAGGATAGGATAGGATAGGATAGAGGATAGGATGGGATAGAGGATAGGATAGGATAGAGGGTAGGATAGGATAGAGGATAGGATAGGATAGAGGATAGGATAGGGTAGAGGATAGGATAGGATAGAGGATAGGATAGGATAGATGATAGGATAGGATAGGGGATAGGATAAGATAGAGGATAGGATAGGATAGGATAGAGCATAGGATACGATAGAGGATACGATAGGATAGGATAGAGGATAGGATACGATAGAGGATACGATAGGATAGGATAGAGGATAGGATACGATAGAGGATACGATAGGATAGGATAGAGGATAGGATAGGATAGAGGATAGGATAGGATAGAGGATAGGATAGGATAGAGGATAGGATAGGATAGAGGATAGGATAGGATAGAGGATAGGATAGGATAGAGGATAGGATAGGATAGAGGATAGGATAGGATAGAGGACAGGTTAGGATAGAGGATAGGATATGATAGAGGATAGGATAAGATAGAGGATAAGATAGGATAGAGGATAGGGTAGGATAGAGGATAGGATAGGATAGAGGATAGGATAGGATAGAGGATAGGATAAGATAGGATAGAGGATAGGATACGATAGAGGATACTATAGGATAGGATAGAGGATAGGATACGATGGAGGATACGATAGGATAGGATAGAGGATAGGATCGGATAGAGGATATGATAGGGGATTGGATAGGATAGAGGATAGGATAGGATAGAGGATAGGATAGGATAGAGGATAGGATACGATAGAGGATACGATAGGATAGGATAGAGGATAGGATAGGATAGAGGATTGGATAGGATAGAGGATAGGATAGGATAGAGGATAGGATAGGATAGAGGATAGGATAGGATAGAGGATAGGATAGGATAGAGGATAGGATAGGATAGAGGATAGGATAGGATAGAGGATAGGATAGGATAGAGGATAGGATAGGATAGAGGATAGGATAGGATAGAGGATAGGATAGGATAGAGGATAGGATAGGATAGAGGATAGGATAGGATAGAGGATAGGATAGGATAGAGGATAGGATATGATAGTGGATCGGATAGGATAGAGGATTGGATAGGATATAGAATATGATACGGTAGACGCTAGGGGATTGGATCGGATACAGGATAGGAGGCGGTAGAGGATAGGATAGGATAGGATGGAGAATAGGATAGGATAGAGGATAGGTTAGGATAGAGGATAGGATAGGATAGGATAGAGGATAGGATAGGATAGAGGATAGGATAGGACAGATGATATTATAGGAATGAGGATAGGATATGATAGAGGATACGATATTATAGAGGATAGGATAGGATAGAGGATAGGATAGGATAGAGGATAGGATAGGATAGAGGATAGGATAGGATAGAGGATAGGATAGGATAGAGGATAGGATAGGATAGAGGATAGGATAGAGGATAGGATAGGATAGGATAGAGGATAGGATAGGATAGAGGATAGGATAGGGTAGAGGATAGGATAGTATAGAGGATAGGATAGGATAGAGGATTGGATAGGATAGAGGATAGGATAAGATAGAGGATAGGATAGGATAGGATAGAGGATAGGATACGATAGAGGATACGATAGGATAGGATAGAGGATAGGATACGATAGAGGATACGATAGGATAGGATAGAGGATAGGATACGATAGAGGATACGATAAGGATAGGATAGAGGATAGGATAGGATAGAGGATAGGATAGGATAGAGGATAGGATAGGGTACAGGATAGGATAGGATAGAGGATAGGATAGGATAGATGATAGGATAGGATAGAGGATATGATAAGATGGAGGATAGGATAGGATAGGATAGAGGATAGGATGGGATAGAGGATAGGATAGGATAGAGGATAGGATAGGATAGAGGATAGGATAGGATAGAGGATAGGATAGGGTAGAGGATAGTTTAGGATAGAGGATAGGATAGGATAGATGATAGGATAGGATAGAGGATAGGATAAGATAGAGGATAGGATAGGATAGGATAGGATAGGATACGATAGAGGATACGATAGGATAGGATAGAGGATAGGATAAGATAGAGGATAGGATAGGATAGGATAGAGGATAGGATACGATAGAGGATACGATAGGATAGGATAGAGGATAGGATACGATAGAGGATACGATAGGATAGGATAGAGGATAGGATACGATAGAGGATACGATAGGATAGGATAGAGGATAGGATAGGATAGAGGATAGGATAGGATAGAGGATAGGATAGGATAGAGGATAGGATAGGATAGAGGATAGGATAGGATAGAGGATAGGATAGGATAGAGGATAGGATAGGATAGAGGATAGGATAGGATAGAGGATAGGATAGGATAGAGGATAGGATAGGATAGAGGATAGGATAGGATAGAGGATAGGATAGGATAGAGGATAGGATAGGATAGAATAGAGGATAGGATACGATATAGGATACGATAGGATAGGATAGAGGATAGGATACGATAGAGGATACGATAGGATAGGATAGAGGATAGGATACGATAGAGGATACGATAGGATAGGATAGAGGATAGGATAGGATAGAGGATAGGATAGGATAGAGGATAGGATAGGGTAGAGGATAGGATAGGATAGAGGATAGGATAGGATAGATGATAGGATAGGATAGAGGATAGGATAGGATAGAGGATAGGATAGGATAGAGGATAGGATAGGGTAGAGGATAGTTTAGGATAGAGGATAGGATAGGATAGATGATAGGATAGGATAGAGGATAGGATAAGATAGAGGATACGATAGGATAGGATAGAGGATAGGATAGGATAGAGGATAGGATAGGATAGAGGATAGGATAGGATAGAGGATAGGATAAGATAGAGGATAGGATAGGATAGGATAGAGGATAGGATGGGATAGAGGATAGGATAGGATAGAGGGTAGGATAGGATAGAGGATAGGATACGATAGAGGATAGGATAGGGTAGAGGATAGGATAGGATAGAGGATAGGATAGGATAGATGATAGGATAGGATAGAGGATAGGATAAGATAGAGGATAGGATAGGATAGGATAGAGGATAGGATACGATAGAGGATACGATAGGATAGGATAGAGGATAGGATACGATAGAGGATACGATAGGATAGAGGATAGGATAGGATAGAGGATAGGATAGGATAGAGGATAGGATAGGATAGAGGATAGGATAGGATAGAGGATAGGATAGGATAGAGGATAGGATAGGATAGAGGATAGGATAGGATAGAGGATAGGATAGGATAGAATAGAGGATAGGATACGATAGAGGATACGATAGGATAGGATAGAGGATAGGATACGATAGAGGATACGATAGGATAGGATAGAGGATAGGATACGATAGAGGATACGATAGGATAGGATAGAGGATAGGATAGGATAGAGGATAGGATAGGATAGAGGATAGGATAGGGTAGAGGATAGGATAGGATAGAGGATAGGATAGGATAGATGATAGGATAGGATAGAGGATAGGATAGGATAGAGGATAGGATAGGATAGAGGATAGGATAGGGTAGAGGATAGTTTAGGATAGAGGATAGGATAGGATAGATGATAGGATAGGATAGAGGATAGGATAAGATAGAGGATACGATAGGATAGGATAGAGGATAGGATAGGATAGAGGATAGGATAGGATAGAGGATAGGATAGGATAGAGGATAGGATAAGATAGAGGATAGGATAGGATAGGATAGAGGATAGGATGGGATAGAGGATACGATAGGATAGGATAGAGGATAGGATACGATAGAGGATACGATAGGATAGGATAGAGGATAGGATACGATAAAGGATACGATAGGATAGGATAGAGGATAGGATAGGATAGAGGATAGGATAGGATAGAGGATAGGATAGGATAGAGGATAGGATAGGATAGAGGATAGGATAGGATAGAGGATAGGATAGGATAGAGGATAGGATAGGATAGAGGATAGGATAGGATAGAGGATAGGATAGGATAGAGGATAGGATAGGATAGAGGATAGGATAGGATAGAATAGAGGATAGGATACGATAGAGGATACGATAGGATAGGATAGAGGATAGGATACGATAGAGGATACGATAGGATAGGATAGAGGATAGGATACGATAGAGGATACGATAGGATAGGATAGAGGATAGGATAGGATAGAGGATAGGATAGGATAGAGGATAGGATAGGGTAGAGGATAGGATAGGATAGAGGATAGGATAGGATAGATGATAGGATAGGATAGAGGATAGGATAGGATAGAGGATAGGATAGGATAGAGGATAGGATAGGGTAGAGGATAGTTTAGGATAGAGGATAGGATAGGATAGATGATAGGATAGGATAGAGGATAGGATAAGATAGAGGATACGATAGGATAGGATAGAGGATAGGATAGGATAGAGGATAGGATAGGATAGAGGATAGGATAGGATAGAGGATAGGATAAGATAGAGGATAGGATAGGATAGGATAGAGGATAGGATGGGATAGAGGATAGGATAGGATAGAGGGTAGGATAGGATAGAGGATAGGATACGATAGAGGATAGGATAGGGTAGAGGATAGGATAGGATAGAGGATAGGATAGGATAGATGATAGGATAGGATAGAGGATAGGATAAGATAGAGGATAGGATAGGATAGGATAGAGGATAGGATACGATAGAGGATACGATAGGATAGGATAGAGGATAGGATACGATAGAGGATACGATAGGATAGGATAGAGGATAGGATACGATAGAGGATACGATAGGATAGGATAGAGGATAGGATAGGATAGAGGATAGGATAGGATAGAGGATAGGATAGGATAGAGGATAGGATAGGATAGAGGATAGGATAGGATAGAGGACAGGTTAGGATAGAGGATAGGATATGATAGAGGATAGGATAAGATAGAGGATAAGATAGGATAGAGGATAGGGTAGGATAGAGGGTAGGATAGGATAGAGGATAGGATAGGATAGAGGATAGGATAAGATAGGATAGAGGATAGGATACGATAGAGGATACGATAGGATAGGATAGAGGATAGGATACGATGGAGGATACGATAGGATAGGATAGGGGATAGGATCGGATAGAGGATATGATAGGGGATTGGATAGGATAGAGGATAGGATAGGATAGAGGATAGGATAGGATAGAGGATAGGATATGATAGAGGATACGATAGGATAGGATAGAGGATAGGATAGGATAGAGGATAGGATAGGATAGAGGATAGGATAGGATAGAGGATAGGATAGGATAGAGGATAGGATAGGATAGAGGATAGGATAGGATAGAGGATAGGATAGGATAGAGGATAGGATAGGATAGAGGATAGGATAGGATAGAGGATAGGATAGGATAGAATAGAGGATAGGATACGATAGAGGATACAATAGGATAGGATAGAGGATAGGATACGATAGAGGATACGATAGGATAGGATAGAGGATAGGATACGATAGAGGATACGATAGGATAGGATAGAGGATAGGATACGATAGAGGATACGATAGGATAGGATAGAGGATAGGATAGGATAGAGGATAGGATAGGATAGAGGATAGGATAGGGTAGAGGATAGGATAGGATAGAGGATAGGATAGGATAGATGATAGGATAGGATAGAGGATAGGATAGGGTAGAGGATAGTTTAGGATAGAGGATAGGATAGGATAGATGATAGGATAGGATAGAGGATAGGATAAGATAGAGGATAGGATAGGATAGGATAGAGGATAGGATACGATAGAGGATACGATAGGATAGGATAGAGGATAGGATACGATAGAGGATACGATAGGATAGGATAGAGGATAGGATACGATAGAGGATACGATAGGATAGGATAGAGGATAGGATAGGATAGAGGATAGGATAGGACAGAGGATAGGATAGGATAGAGGATAGGATAGGATAGAGGATAGGATAGGATAGAGGATAGGATAGGATAGAGGATAGGATAGGATAGAGGATAGGATAGGATAGAGGATAGGATAGGATAGAGGATAGGATAGGATAGAGGATAGGATAGGATAGAGGATAGGATAGGATAGAGGATAGGATAGGATAGAGGATAGGATAGGATAGAGGATAGGATAGGATAGAGGATAGGATAGGATAGGATAGAGGATAGGATACGATAGAGGATACGATAGGATAGATGATAGGATAGGATAGAGGATAGGATACGATAGAGGATACGATAGGATAGGATAGAGGATAGGATACGATAGAGGATACGATAGGATAGAGGATAGGATAGGATAGAGGATAGGATAGGATAGAGGATAGGATAGGATAGAGGATAGGATAGGATAGAGGATAGGATAGGATAGAGGACAGGTTAGGATAGAGGATAGGATATGATAGAGGATAGGATAAGATAGAGGATAAGATAGGATAGAGGATAGGGTAGGATAGAGGATAGGATAGGATAGAGGATAGGATAGGATAGAGGATAGGATAAGATAGGATAGAGGATAGGATACGATAGAGGATACGATAGGATAGGATAGAGGATAGGATACGATGGAGGATACGATAGGATAGGATAGAGGATAGGATCGGATAGAGGATATGATAGGGGATTGGATAGGATAGAGGATAGGATAGGATAGAGGATAGGATAGGATAGAGGATAGGATACGATAGAGGATACGATAGGATAGGATAGAGGATAGGATAGGATAGAGGATAGGATAGGATAGAGGATAGGATAGGATAGAGGATAGGATAGGATAGAGGATAGGATAGGATAGAGGATAGGATAGGATAGAGGATAGGATAGGATAGAGGATAGGATAGGATAGAGGATAGGATAGGATAGAGGATAGGATAGGATAGAGGATAGGATAGGATAGAGGATAGGATAGGATAGAGGATAGGATAGGATAGAGGATAGGATGGGATAGAGGATAGGATAGGATAGAGGATAGGATAGGATAGAGGATAGGATATGATAGTGGATCGGATAGGATAGAGGATTGGATAGGATATAGAATATGATACGGTAGACGCTAGGGGATTGGATCGGATACAGGATAGGAGGCGGTAGAGGATAGGATAGGATAGGATGGAGAATAGGATAGGATAGAGGATAGGATAGGATAGAGGATAGGATAGGATAGGATAGAGGATAGGATAGGATAGAGGATAGGATAGGACAGATGATATTATAGGAATGAGGATAGGATATGATAGAGGATACGATATTATAGAGGATAGGATAGGATAGAGGATAGGATAGGATAGAGGATAGGATAGGATAGAGGATAGGATAGGATAGAGGATAGGATAGAGGATAGGATAGGATAGGATGGAGAATAGGATAGGATAGAGGATAGGATACGATAGAGGATACGATAGGATAGGATAGAGGATAGGATAGGATAGAGGATAGGATAGGATAGGATAGAGGATAGGATACGATAGAGGATACGATAGGATAGGATAGAGGATAGGATACGATAGAGGATACGATAGGATAGGATAGAGGATAGGATAGGATAGAGGGTAGGATAGGATAGAGGATAGGATATGATAGTGGATCGGATAGGATAGAGGATTGGATAGGATAGAGAATATGATACGGTAGACGCTAGGGGATTGGATCGGATACAGGATAGGAGGCGGTAGAGGATAGGATAGGATAGGATGGAGAATAGGATAGGATAGGATGGACAATAGGATAGGATAGAGGATAGGATAGGATAGGATAGAGGATAGGATAGGATAGAGGATAGGATAGGATAGAGCATGAGATACGATAGAGGATAGGATAGGGGATTGGATAGGATAGAGGATAGGATAGGACAGACGATATTATAGGAATGAGGATAGGATATGATAGAGGATAGGATAGGATAGAGGATAGGATAGGATAGAGGATAGGATAGTATAGAGGATAGGATAGGATAGAGGATAGGATAGGATAGAGGATAGGATGCGATAGAGGATAATAAAGGATAGGATAGAGGGTAGGATAGGATAGAGGATAGGATAGGATAGAGGATAGGAGAGGATAGAGGATAGGATATGATAGAGGATAGGATAGGATAGAGGATAGGATAGGATCGAGGATAGGATAGTATAGAGGATAGGATAAGATAGAGGATATGCTAGGATAGACGATAGGATAGGATAGAGGATAGGGTATGATAGAGGATAGGATAGGATAGAGGATAGGATAGGATAGAGGATAGGATAGTATAGAGGATAGGATAGGATAGAGGATAGGAGAGGATAGGATATGGTAGAGGATAGGATAGGATAGAGGATAGGATAGGATAGAGGATAGGATAGGATAGAGGATAGGACAGTATAGAGGATAGGATAAGATAGAGGATATGATAGGATAGACGATACGATAGGATAGAGGATAGGATATGATAGAGGATAGGATAGGATAGAGGATAGGATAGGATAGAGGATAGGATAGGATAGATGATAGGATAGGATAGAGGATAGGATAAGATAGAGGATACGATAGGATAGATGATAGGATAGGATAGAGGATAGGATAGGATAGATGATAGGATAGGATAGAGGATAGGATACGATAGAGGATACGATAGGATAGGATAGAGGATAGGATAGGATAGAGGATAGGATAGGATAGAGGATAGGATACGATACAGGATAGGTTAGGGGATTGGATAGGATAGAGGATAGGATACGATAGAGGATACGATAGGATAGGATAGAGGATAGGATACGATAGAGGATACGATAGGATAGGATAGAGGATAGGATAGGATAGAGGATAGGATAGGATAGAGGATAGGATAGGATAGAGGATAGGATAGGATAGAGGATAGGATAGGATAGAGGATAGGATAGGATAGAGGATAGGATAGGATAGAGGATAGGATAGGATAGAGGATAGGATAGGATAGAGGATAGGATAGGATAGAGGATAGGATAGGATAGAGGATAGGATAGGATAGAGGATAGGATAGGATAGAATAGAGGATAGGATACGATAGAGGATACGATAGGATAGGATAGAGGATAGGATACGATAGAGGATACGATAGGATAGGATAGAGGATAGGATACGATAGAGGATACGATAGGATAGGATAGAGGATAGGATAGGATAGAGGATAGGATAGGATAGAGGATAGGATAGGGTAGAGGATAGGATAGGATAGAGGATAGGATAGGATAGATGATAGGATAGGATAGGGGATAGGATAGGATAGAGGATAGGATAGGATAGAGGATAGGATAGGGTAGAGGATAGTTTAGGATAGAGGATAGGATAGGATAGATGATAGGATAGGATAGAGGATAGGATAAGATAGAGGATAGGATAGGATAGGATAGAGGATAGGATACGATAGAGGATACGATAGGATAGGATAGAGGATAGGATACGATAGAGGATACGATAGGATAGGATAGAGGATAGGATACGATAGAGGATACGATAGGATAGGATAGAGGATAGGATAGGATAGAGGATAGGATAGGATAGAGGATAGGATAGGATAGAGGATAGGATAGGATAGAGGATAGGATAGGATAGAGGATAGGATAGGATAGAGGATAGGATAGGATAGAGGATAGGATAGGATAGAGGATAGGATAGAGGATAGGATAGGATAGAGGATAGGATAGGATAGGATAGAGGATAGGATACGATAGAGGATACGATAGGATAGATGATAGGATAGGATAGAGGATAGGATACGATAGAGGATACGATAGGATAGGATAGAGGATAGGATACGATAGAGGATACGATAGGATAGGATAGAGGATAGGATACGATAGAGGATACGATAGGATAGGATAGAGGATAGGATAGGATAGAGGATAGGATAGGATAGAGGATAGGATAGGATAGAGGATAGGATAGGATAGAGGATAGGATAGGATAGAGGATAGGATAGGATAGGATAGAGGATAGGATGGGATAGAGGATAGGATAGGATAGAGGGTAGGATAGGATAGAGGATAGGATAGGATAGAGGATAGGATAGGGTAGAGGATAGGATAGGATAGAGGATAGGATAGGATAGATGATAGGATAGGATAGAGGATAGGATAAGATAGAGGATAGGATAGGATAGGATAGAGGATAGGATACGATAGAGGATACGATAGGATAGGATAGAGGATAGGATACGATAGAGGATACGATAGGATAGGATAGAGGATAGGATACGATAGAGGATACGATAGGATAGGATAGAGGATAGGATAGGATAGAGGATAGGATAGGATAGAGGATAGGATAGGATAGAGGATAGGATAGGATAGAGGACAGGTTAGGATAGAGGATAGGATATGATAGAGGATAGGATAAGATAGAGGATAAGATAGGATAGAGGATAGGGTAGGATAGAGGGTAGGATAGGATAGAGGATAGGATAGGATAGAGGATAGGATAAGATAGGATAGAGGATAGGATACGATGGAGGATACGATAGAGGATACGATAGGATAGGATCGGATAGAGGATATGATAGGGGATTGGATAGGATAGAGGATAGGATAGGATAGAGGATAGGATAGGATAGAGGATAGGATAGGATAGGATAGAGGATAGGATACGATAGAGGATACGATAGGATAGGATAGAGGATAGGATACGATAGAGGATACGATAGGATAGGATAGAGGATAGGATACGATAGAGGATACGATAGGATAGGATAGAGGATAGGATAGGATAGAGGATAGGATAGGATAGAGGATAGGATAGGATAGAGGATAGGATAGGATAGAGGATAGGATAGGATAGAGGACAGGTTAGGATAGAGGATAGGATATGATAGAGGATAGGATAAGATAGAGGATAAGATAGGATAGAGGATAGGGTAGGATAGAGGGTAGGATAGGATAGAGGATAGGATAGGATAGAGGATAGGATAAGATAGGATAGAGGATAGGATACGATAGAGGATACGATAGGATAGGATAGAGGATAGGATACGATGGAGGATACGATAGGATAGGATAGGGGATAGGATCGGATAGAGGATATGATAGGGGATTGGATAGGATAGAGGATAGGATAGGATAGAGGATAGGATAGGATAGAGGATAGGATATGATAGAGGATACGATAGGATAGGATAGAGGATAGGATAGGATAGAGGATAGGATAGGATAGGATAGAGGATAGGATAGGATAGAGGATAGGATAGGATAGAGGATAGGATAGGATAGAGGATAGGATAGGATAGAGGATAGGATAGGATAGAGGATAGGATAGGATAGAGGATAGGATAGGATAGAGGATAGGATAGGATAGAGGATAGGATAGGATAGGATAGAGGATAGGATACGATAGAGGATACGATAGGATAGATGATAGGATAGGATAGAGGATAGGATACGATAGAGGATACGATAGGATAGGATAGAGGATAGGATACGATAGAGGATACGATAGGATAGGATAGAGGATAGGATACGATAGAGGATACGATAGGATAGGATAGAGGATAGGATACGATAGAGGATACGATAGGATAGAGGATAGGATAGGATAGAGGATAGGATAGGATAGAGGATAGGATAGGATAGAGGATAGGATAGGATAGAGGATAGGATAGGATAGAATAGAGGATAGGATACGATAGAGGATACAATAGGATAGGATAGAGGATAGGATACGATAGAGGATACGATAGGATAGGATAGAGGATAGGATACGATAGAGGATACGATAGGATAGGATAGAGGATAGGATACGATAGAGGATACGATAGGATAGGATAGAGGATAGGATAGGATAGAGGATAGGATAGGATAGAGGATAGGATAGGGTAGAGGATAGGATAGGATAGAGGATAGGATAGGATAGATGATAGGATAGGATAGAGGATAGGATAGGGTAGAGGATAGTTTAGGATAGAGGATAGGATAGGATAGATGATAGGATAGGATAGAGGATAGGATAAGATAGAGGATAGGATAGGATAGGATAGAGGATAGGATACGATAGAGGATACGATAGGATAGGATAGAGGATAGGATACGATAGAGGATACGATAGGATAGGATAGAGGATAGGATACGATAGAGGATACGATAGGATAGGATAGAGGATAGGATAGGATAGAGGATAGGATAGGACAGAGGATAGGATAGGATAGAGGATAGGATAGGATAGAGGATAGGATAGGATAGAGGATAGGATAGGATAGAGGATAGGATAGGATAGAGGATAGGATAGGATAGAGGATAGGATAGGATAGAGGATAGGATAGGATAGAGGATAGGATAGGATAGAGGATAGGATAGGATAGAGGATAGGATAGGATAGAGGATAGGATAGGATAGAGGATAGGATAGGATAGGATAGAGGATAGGATACGATAGAGGATACGATAGGATAGATGATAGGATAGGATAGAGGATAGGATACGATAGAGGATACGATAGGATAGGATAGAGGATAGGATACGATAGAGGATACGATAGGATAGAGGATAGGATAGGATAGAGGATAGGATAGGATAGAGGATAGGATAGGATAGAGGATAGGATAGGATAGAGGATAGGATAGGATAGAGGACAGGTTAGGATAGAGGATAGGATATGATAGAGGATAGGATAAGATAGAGGATAAGATAGGATAGAGGATAGGGTAGGATAGAGGATAGGATAGGATAGAGGATAGGATAGGATAGAGGATAGGATAAGATAGGATAGAGGATAGGATACGATAGAGGATACGATAGGATAGGATAGAGGATAGGATACGATGGAGGATACGATAGGATAGGATAGAGGATAGGATCGGATAGAGGATATGATAGGGGATTGGATAGGATAGAGGATAGGATAGGATAGAGGATAGGATAGGATAGAGGATAGGATACGATAGAGGATACGATAGGATAGGATAGAGGATAGGATAGGATAGAGGATAGGATAGGATAGAGGATAGGATAGGATAGAGGATAGGATAGGATAGAGGATAGGATAGGATAGAGGATAGGATAGGATAGAGGATAGGATAGGATAGAGGATAGGATAGGATAGAGGATAGGATAGGATAGAGGATAGGATAGGATAGAGGATAGGATAGGATAGAGGATAGGATAGGATAGAGGATAGGATGGGATAGAGGATAGGATAGGATAGAGGATAGGATAGGATAGAGGATAGGATATGATAGTGGATCGGATAGGATAGAGGATTGGATAGGATATAGAATATGATACGGTAGACGCTAGGGGATTGGATCGGATACAGGATAGGAGGCGGTAGAGGATAGGATAGGATAGGATGGAGAATAGGATAGGATAGAGGATAGGATAGGATAGAGGATAGGATAGGATAGGATAGAGGATAGGATAGGATAGAGGATAGGATAGGACAGATGATATTATAGGAATGAGGATAGGATATGATAGAGGATACGATATTATAGAGGATAGGATAGGATAGAGGATAGGATAGGATAGAGGATAGGATAGGATAGAGGATAGGATAGGATAGAGGATAGGATAGAGGATAGGATAGGATAGGATGGAGAATAGGATAGGATAGAGGATAGGATACGATAGAGGATACGATAGGATAGGATAGAGGATAGGATAGGATAGAGGATAGGATAGGATAGGATAGAGGATAGGATACGATAGAGGATACGATAGGATAGGATAGAGGATAGGATACGATAGAGGATACGATAGGATAGGATAGAGGATAGGATAGGATAGAGGGTAGGATAGGATAGAGGATAGGATATGATAGTGGATCGGATAGGATAGAGGATTGGATAGGATAGAGAATATGATACGGTAGACGCTAGGGGATTGGATCGGATACAGGATAGGAGGCGGTAGAGGATAGGATAGGATAGGATGGAGAATAGGATAGGATAGGATGGACAATAGGATAGGATAGAGGATAGGATAGGATAGGATAGAGGATAGGATAGGATAGAGGATAGGATAGGATAGAGCATGAGATACGATAGAGGATAGGATAGGGGATTGGATAGGATAGAGGATAGGATAGGACAGACGATATTATAGGAATGAGGATAGGATATGATAGAGGATAGGATAGGATAGAGGATAGGATAGGATAGAGGATAGGATAGTATAGAGGATAGGATAGGATAGAGGATAGGATAGGATAGAGGATAGGATGCGATAGAGGATAATAAAGGATAGGATAGAGGGTAGGATAGGATAGAGGATAGGATAGGATAGAGGATAGGAGAGGATAGAGGATAGGATAGGATAGGATAGAGGATAGGATAGGATAGAGGATAGGATAGGACAGATGATATTATAGGAATGAGGATAGGATATGATAGAGGATACGATATTATAGAGGATAGGATAGGATAGAGGATAGGATAGGATAGAGGATAGGATAGGATAGAGGATAGGATAGGATAGAGGATAGGATAGAGGATAGGATAGGATAGGATGGAGAATAGGATAGGATAGAGGATAGGATACGATAGAGGATACGATAGGATAGGATAGAGGATAGGATAGGATAGAGGATAGGATAGGATAGGATAGAGGATAGGATACGATAGAGGATACGATAGGATAGGATAGAGGATAGGATACGATAGAGGATACGATAGGATAGGATAGAGGATAGGATAGGATAGAGGGTAGGATAGGATAGAGGATAGGATATGATAGTGGATCGGATAGGATAGAGGATTGGATAGGATAGAGAATATGATACGGTAGACGCTAGGGGATTGGATCGGATACAGGATAGGAGGCGGTAGAGGATAGGATAGGATAGGATGGAGAATAGGATAGGATAGGATGGACAATAGGATAGGATAGAGGATAGGATAGGATAGGATAGAGGATAGGATAGGATAGAGGATAGGATAGGATAGAGCATGAGATACGATAGAGGATAGGATAGGGGATTGGATAGGATAGAGGATAGGATAGGACAGACGATATTATAGGAATGAGGATAGGATATGATAGAGGATAGGATAGGATAGAGGATAGGATAGGATAGAGGATAGGATAGTATAGAGGATAGGATAGGATAGAGGATAGGATAGGATAGAGGATAGGATGCGATAGAGGATAATAAAGGATAGGATAGAGGGTAGGATAGGATAGAGGATAGGATAGGATAGAGGATAGGAGAGGATAGAGGATAGGATATGATAGAGGATAGGATAGGATAGAGGATAGGATAGGATCGAGGATAGGATAGTATAGAGGATAGGATAAGATAGAGGATATGCTAGGATAGACGATAGGATAGGATAGAGGATAGGGTATGATAGAGGATAGGATAGGATAGAGGATAGGATAGGATAGAGGATAGGATAGTATAGAGGATAGGATAGGATAGAGGATAGGAGAGGATAGGATATGGTAGAGGATAGGATAGGATAGAGGATAGGATAGGATAGAGGATAGGATAGGATAGAGGATAGGACAGTATAGAGGATAGGATAAGATAGAGGATATGATAGGATAGACGATACGATAGGATAGAGGATAGGATATGATAGAGGATAGGATAGGATAGAGGATAGGATAGGATAGAGGATAGGATAGGATAGATGATAGGATAGGATAGAGGATAGGATAGGATAGAATAGAGGATAGGATACGATAGAGGATACGATAGGATAGGATAGAGGATAGGATACGATAGAGGATACGATAGGATAGGATAGAGGATAGGATACGATAGAGGATACGATAGGATAGGATAGAGGATAGGATAGGATAGAGGATAGGATAGGATAGAGGATAGGATAGGATAGAGGATAGGATAGGATAGAGGATAGGATAGGATAGAGGATAGGATAGGATAGAGGATAGGATAGGATAGAGGATAGGATAGGATAGAGGATAGGATAGGATAGAGGATAGGATAGGATAGAGGATAGGATAGGATAGAGGATAGGATAGGATAGAATAGAGGATAGGATACGATAGAGGATACGATAGGATAGGATAGAGGATAGGATACGATAGAGGATACGATAGGATAGGATAGAGGATAGGATACGATAGAGGATACGATAGGATAGGATAGAGGATAGGATAGGATAGAGGATAGGATAGGATAGAGGATAGGATAGGGTAGAGGATAGGATAGGATAGAGGATAGGATAGGATAGATGATAGGATAGGATAGGGGATAGGATAGGATAGAGGATAGGATAGGATAGAGGATAGGATAGGGTAGAGGATAGTTTAGGATAGAGGATAGGATAGGATAGATGATAGGATAGGATAGAGGATAGGATAAGATAGAGGATAGGATAGGATAGGATAGAGGATAGGATACGATAGAGGATACGATAGGATAGGATAGAGGATAGGATACGATAGAGGATACGATAGGATAGGATAGAGGATAGGATACGATAGAGGATACGATAGGATAGGATAGAGGATAGGATAGGATAGAGGATAGGATAGGATAGAGGATAGGATAGGATAGAGGATAGGATAGGATAGAGGATAGGATAGGATAGAGGATAGGATAGGATAGAGGATAGGATAGGATAGAGGATAGGATAGGATAGAGGATAGGATAGAGGATAGGATAGGATAGAGGATAGGATAGGATAGGATAGAGGATAGGATACGATAGAGGATACGATAGGATAGATGATAGGATAGGATAGAGGATAGGATACGATAGAGGATACGATAGGATAGGATAGAGGATAGGATACGATAGAGGATACGATAGGATAGGATAGAGGATAGGATACGATAGAGGATACGATAGGATAGGATAGAGGATAGGATAGGATAGAGGATAGGATAGGATAGAGGATAGGATAGGATAGAGGATAGGATAGGATAGAGGATAGGATAGGATAGGATAGAGGATAGGATGGGATAGAGGATAGGATAGGATAGAGGGTAGGATAGGATAGAGGATAGGATAGGATAGAGGATAGGATAGGGTAGAGGATAGGATAGGATAGAGGATAGGATAGGATAGATGATAGGATAGGATAGAGGATAGGATAAGATAGAGGATAGGATAGGATAGGATAGAGGATAGGATACGATAGAGGATACGATAGGATAGGATAGAGGATAGGATACGATAGAGGATACGATAGGATAGGATAGAGGATAGGATACGATAGAGGATACGATAGGATAGGATAGAGGATAGGATAGGATAGAGGATAGGATAGGATAGAGGATAGGATAGGATAGAGGATAGGATAGGATAGAGGACAGGTTAGGATAGAGGATAGGATATGATAGAGGATAGGATAAGATAGAGGATAAGATAGGATAGAGGATAGGGTAGGATAGAGGGTAGGATAGGATAGAGGATAGGATAGGATAGAGGATAGGATAAGATAGGATAGAGGATAGGATACGATAGAGGATACGATAGAGGATACGATAGGATAGGATAGAGGATAGGATACGATGGAGGATACGATAGGATAGGATAGAGGATAGGATCGGATAGAGGATATGATAGGGGATTGGATAGGATAGAGGATAGGATAGGATAGAGGATAGGATAGGATAGAGGATAGGATATGATAGAGGATACGATAGGATAGGATAGAGGATAGGATAGGATAGAGGATAGGATAGGATAGAGGATAGGATAGGATAGAGGATAGGATAGGATAGAGGATAGGATAGGATAGAGGATAGGATAGGATAGAGGATAGGATAGGATAGAGGATAGGATAGGATAGAGGATAGGATAGGATAGAGGATAGGATAGGATAGAGGATAGGATAGGATAGAGGATAGGATAGGATAGAGGATAGGATAGGATAGAGGATAGGATAGGATAGAATAGAGGATAGGATACGATAGAGGATACGATAGGATAGGATAGAGGATAGGATACGATAGAGGATACGATAGGATAGGATAGAGGATAGGATACGATAGAGGATACGATAGGATAGGATAGAGGATAGGATACGATAGAGGATACGATAGGATAGGATAGAGGATAGGATAGGATAGAGGATAGGATAGGATAGAGGATAGGATAGGGTAGAGGATAGGATAGGATAGAGGATAGGATAGGATAGATGATAGGATAGGATAGAGGATAGGATAGGGTAGAGGATAGTTTAGGATAGAGGATAGGATAGGATAGATGATAGGATAGGATAGAGGATAGGATAAGATAGAGGATAGGATAGGATAGGATAGAGGATAGGATACGATAGAGGATACGATAGGATAGGATAGAGGATAGGATACGATAGAGGATACGATAGGATAGGATAGAGGATAGGATACGATAGAGGATACGATAGGATAGGATAGAGGATAGGATAGGATAGAGGATAGGATAGGATAGAGGATAGGATAGGATAGAGGATAGGATAGGATAGAGGATAGGATAGGATAGAGGATAGGATAGGATAGAGGATAGGATAGGATAGAGGATAGGATAGGATAGAGGATAGGATAGGATAGGATAGAGGATAGGATACGATAGAGGATACGATAGGATAGATGATAGGATAGGATAGAGGATAGGATACGATAGAGGATACGATAGGATAGGATAGAGGATAGGATACGATAGAGGATACGATAGGATAGGATAGAGGATAGGATACGATAGAGGATACGATAGGATAGGATAGAGGATAGGATACGATAGAGGATACGATAGGATAGGATAGAGGATAGGATACGATAGAGGATACGATAGGATAGGATAGAGGATAGGATAGGATAGAGGATAGGATAGGATAGAGGATAGGATAGGGTAGAGGATAGGATAGGATAGAGGATAGGATAGGATAGATGATAGGATAGGATAGAGGATAGGATAGGGTAGAGGATAGTTTAGGATAGAGGATAGGATAGGATAGATGATAGGATAGGATAGAGGATAGGATAAGATAGAGGATAGGATAGGATAGGATAGAGGATAGGATACGATAGAGGATACGATAGGATAGGATAGAGGATAGGATACGATAGAGGATACGATAGGATAGGATAGAGGATAGGATACGATAGAGGATACGATAGGATAGGATAGAGGATAGGATAGGATAGAGGATAGGATAGGATAGAGGATAGGATAGGATAGAGGATAGGATAGGATAGAGGATAGGATAGGATAGAGGATAGGATAGGATAGAGGATAGGATAGGATAGAGGATAGGATAGGATAGAGGATAGGATAGGATAGAGGATAGGATAGGATAGAGGATAGGATAGGATAGGATAGAGGATAGGATACGATAGAGGATACGATAGGATAGATGATAGGATAGGATAGAGGATAGGATACGATAGAGGATACGATAGGATAGGATAGAGGATAGGATACGATAGAGGATACGATAGGATAGGATAGAGGATAGGATACGATAGAGGATACGATAGGATAGGATAGAGGATAGGATACGATAGAGGATACGATAGGATAGGATAGAGGATAGGATACGATAGAGGATACGATAGGATAGGATAGAGGATAGGATAGGATAGAGGATAGGATAGGATAGAGGATAGGATAGGGTAGAGGATAGGATAGGATAGAGGATAGGATAGGATAGATGATAGGATAGGATAGAGGATAGGATAGGGTAGAGGATAGTTTAGGATAGAGGATAGGATAGGATAGATGATAGGATAGGATAGAGGATAGGATAAGATAGAGGATAGGATAGGATAGGATAGAGGATAGGATACGATAGAGGATACGATAGGATAGGATAGAGGATAGGATACGATAGAGGATACGATAGGATAGGATAGAGGATAGGATACGATAGAGGATACGATAGGATAGGATAGAGGATAGGATAGGATAGAGGATAGGATAGGATAGAGGATAGGATAGGATAGAGGATAGGATAGGATAGAGGATAGGATAGGATAGAGGATAGGATAGGATAGAGGATAGGATCGGATAGAGGATAGGATAGGATAGAGGATAGGATAGGATAGGATAGAGGATAGGATACGATAGAGGATACGATAGGATAGATGATAGGATAGGATAGAGGATAGGATACGATAGAGGATACGATAGGATAGGATAGAGGATAGGATACGATAGAGGATACGATAGGATAGGATAGAGGATAGGATACGATAGAGGATACGATAGGATAGGATAGAGGATAGGATAGGATAGAGGATAGGATAGGATAGAGGATAGGATAAGATAGAGGATAGGATAGGATAGGATAGAGGATAGGATGGGATAGAGGATAGTATAGGATAGAGGGTAGGATAGGATAGAGGATAGGATAGGATAGAGGATAGGATAGGGTAGAGGATAGGATAGGATAGAGGATAGGATAGGATACATGATAGGATAGGATAGAGGATAGGATAAGATAGAGAATAGGATAGGATAGGATAGAGGATAGGATACGATAGAGGATACGATAGGATAGGATAGAGGATAGGATACGATAGAGGATACGATAGGATAGGATAGAGGATAGGATACGATAGAGGATACGATAGGATAGGATAGAGGATAGGATAGGATAGAGGATAGGATAGGATAGAGGATAGGATAGGATAGAGGATAGGATAGGATAGAGGATAGGATAGGATAGAGGACAGGTTAGGATAGAGGATAGGATATGATAGAGGATAGGATAAGATAGAGGATAAGATAGGATAGAGGATAGGGTAGGATAGAGGATAGGATAGGATAGAGGATAGGATAGGATAGAGGATAGGATAAGATAGGATAGAGGATAGGATACGATAGAGGATACGATAGGATAGGATAGAGGATAGGATACGATGGAGGATACGATAGGATAGGATAGAGGATAGGATCGGATAGAGGATATGATAGGGGATTGGATAGGATAGAGGATAGGATAGGATAGAGGATAGGATAGGATAGAGGATAGGATACGATAGAGGATACGATAGGATAGGATAGAGGATAGGATAGGATAGAGGATAGGATAGGATAGAGGATAGGATAGGATAGAGGATAGGATAGGATAGAGGATAGGATAGGATAGAGGATAGGATAGGGTAGAGGATAGGATAGGATAGAGGATAGGATAGGATAGAGGATAGGATAGGATAGAGGATAGGATAGGATAGAGGATAGGATAGGATAGAGGATAGGATAGGATAGAGGATAGGATAGGATAGAGGATAGGATAGGATAGAGGATAGGATAGGATAGAGGATAGGATAGGATAGAGGATAGGATAGGATAGAGGATAGGATATGATAGGATAGAGGATAGGATAGGATAGAGGATAGGATAGGACAGATGATATTATAGGAATGAGGATAGGATATGATAGAGGATACGATATTATAGAGGATAGGATAGGATAGAGGATAGGATAGGATAGAGGATAGGATAGGATAGAGGATAGGATAGGATAGAGGATAGGATAGAGGATAGGATAGGATAGGATGGAGAATAGGATAGGATAGAGGATAGGATACGATAGAGGATACGATAGGATAGGATAGAGGATAGGATAGGATAGGATAGAGGATAGGATACGATAGAGGATACGATAGGATAGGATAGAGGATAGGATACGATAGAGGATACGATAGGATAGGATAGAGGATAGGATAGGATAGAGGGTAGGATAGGATAGAGGATAGGATATGATAGTGGATCGGATAGGATAGAGGATTGGATAGGATAGAGAATATGATACGGTAGACGCTAGGGGATTGGATCGGATACAGGATAGGAGGCGGTAGAGGATAGGATAGGATAGGATGGAGAATAGGATAGGATAGGATGGACAATAGGATAGGATAGAGGATAGGATAGGATAGGATAGAGGATAGGATAGGATAGAGGATAGGATAGGATAGAGCATGAGATACGATAGAGGATAGGATAGGGGATTGGATAGGATAGAGGATAGGATAGGACAGACGATATTATAGGAATGAGGATAGGATATGATAGAGGATAGGATAGGATAGAGGATAGGATAGGATAGAGGATAGGATAGTATAGAGGATAGGATAGGATAGAGGATAGGATAGGATAGAGGATAGGATAAGATAGAGGATATGCTAGGATAGACGATAGGATAGGATAGAGGATAGGGTATGATAGAGGATAGGATAGGATAGAGGATAGGATAGGATAGAGGATAGGATAGTATAGAGGATAGGATATGATAGAGGATAGGATAGGATAGAGGATAGGATAGGATAGAGGATAGGGTATGATAGAGGATAGGATAGGATAGAGGATAGGATAGGATAGAGGATAGGATAGTATAGAGGATAGGATAGGACAGACGATATTATAGGAATGAGGATAGGATATGATAGAGGATAGGATAGGATAGAGGATAGGATAGGATAGAGGATAGGATAGGATAGAGGATAGGATAGGATCGAGGATAGGATAGTATAGAGGATAGGATAAGATAGAGGATATGCTAGGATAGACGATAGGATAGGATAGAGGATAGGGTATGATAGAGGATAGGATAGGATAGAGGATAGGATAGGATAGAGGATAGGATAGTATAGAGGATAGGATAGGATAGAGGATAGGAGAGGATAGGATATGGTAGAGGATAGGATAGGATAGAGGATAGGATAGGATAGAGGATAGGATAGGATAGAGGATAGGACAGTATAGAGGATAGGATAAGATAGAGGATATGATAGGATAGACGATACGATAGGATAGAGGATAGGATATGATAGAGGATAGGATAGGATAGAGGATAGGATAGGATAGAGGATAGGATAGGATAGATGATAGGATAGGATAGAGGATAGGATACGATAGAGGATACGATAGGATAGGATAGAGGATAGGATAGGATAGAGGATAGGATAGGATAGAGGATAGGAGAGGATAGAGGATAGGATATGATAGAGGATAGGATAGGATAGAGGATAGGATAGGATAGAGGATAGGATAGTATAGAGGATAGGATAAGATAGAGGATATGCTAGGATAGACGATAGGATAGGATAGAGGATAGGATATGATAGAGGATAGGATAGGATAGAGGATAGGATAGGATAGAGGATAGGATAGTATAGAGGATAGGATAGGATAGAGGATAGGATAGGATAGAGGATAGGATAGGATAGAGGATAGGATAGGATAGAGGATAGGATAGGATAGAGCATAGGATACGATACAGGATAGGTTAGGGGATTGGATAGGATAGAGGATAGGATAGGACAGATGATATTATAGGAATGAGGATAGGATATGATAGAGGATAGGATAGGATATAGGATAGGATAGGATAGAGGATAGGATAGGATAGAGGATAGGATATGATAGAGGATAGGATAGCATAGAGGATAGGATAGAATAGAGGATATGATAGGATAGAGGATAGGATAGTATAGAGGATAGGATAGGATAGAGGATAGGATAGGATAGAGGATAGGATGCGATAGAGGATACGAAAGGATAGGATAGAGGGTAGGATAGGATAGAGGATAGGATAGGATAGAGGATAGGAGAGGATAGAGGATAGGATATGATAGAGGATAGGATAGGATAGAGGATAGGATAGGATAGAGGATAGGATAGGATAGAGGATAGGATAGTATAGAGGATAGGATAAGATAGAGGATATGCTAGGATAGACGATAGGATAGGATAGAGGATAGGATATGATAGAGGATAGGATAGGATAGAGGATAGGATAGGATAGAGGATAGGATAGTATAGAGGATAGGATAGGATAGAGGATAGGAGAGGATAGAGGATAGGATAGGATAGAGGATAGGATAGGATAGAGGATAGGATAGGATAGAGGATAGGATAGTATAGAGGATAGGATAAGATAGAGGATATGATAGGATAGACGATACGATAGGATAGAGGATAGGATATGATAGAGGATAGGATAGGATAGAGGATAGGATAGGATAGAGGATAGGATAGGATAGATGATAGGATAGGATAGAGGATAGGATAAGATAGAGGATACGATAGGATAGATGATAGGATAGGATAGAGGATAGGATAGGATAGATGATAGGATAGGATAGAGGATAGGATACGATAGAGGATACGATAGGATAGGATAGAGGATAGGATAGGATAGAGGATAGGATAGGATAGAGGATAGGATAGGATAGAGGATAGGATAGGATAGAGGATAGGATAGGATAGAGGATAGGATAGGATAGAGGATAGGATAGGATAGAGGATAGGATAGGATAGAGGATAGGATAGGATAGAGCATAGGATACGATACAGGATAGGATAGGGGATTGGATAGGATAGAAGATAGGATAGGACAGATGATATTATAGGAATGAGGATAGGATATGATAGAGGATAGGATAGGATAGAGGATAGGATAGGATAGAGGATAGGATAGGATAGAGGATAGGATATGATAGAGGATAGGATAGGATAGAGCATAGGATACGATACAGGATAGGTTAGGGGATTGGATAGGATAGAGGATAGGATAGGACAGATGATATTATAGGAATGAGGATAGGATATGATAGAGGATAGGATAGGATAGAGGATAGGATAGGATAGAGGATAGGATAGGATAGAGGATAGGATAGTATAGAGGATAGGATAGGATAGAGGATAGGAGAGGATAGAGGATAGGATAGGATAGAGGATAGGATAGGATAGAGGATAGGATAGGATAGAGGATAGGATAGTATAGAGGATAGGATAAGATAGAGGATATGATAGGATAGACGATACGATAGGATAGAGGATAGGATATGATAGAGGATAGGATAGGATAGAGGATAGGATAGGATAGAGGATAGGATAGGATAGATGATAGGATAGGATAGAGGATAGGATAAGATAGAGGATACGATAGGGTATATGATAGGATAGGATAGAGGATAGGATAGGATAGATGATAGGATAGGATAGAGGATAGGATACGATAGAGGATACGATAGGATAGGATAGAGGATAGGATAGGATAGAGGATAGGATAGGATAGAGGATAGGATAGGATAGAGGATAGGATAGGATAGAGGATAGGATAGGATAGAGGATAGGATAGGATAGAGGATAGGATAGGATAGAGGATAGGATAGGATAGAGCATAGGATACGATACAGGATAGGATAGGGGATTGGATAGGATAGAAGATAGGATAGGACAGATGATATTATAGGAATGAGGATAGGATATGATAGAGGATAGGATAGGATAGAGGATAGGATAGGATAGAGGATAGGATAGGACAGATGATATTATAGGAATGAGGATAGGATATGATAGAGGATAGGATAGGATAGAGGATAGGATAGGATAGAGGATAGGATAGGATAGAGGATAGGATAGTATAGAGGATAGGATAGGATAGAGGATAGGATAGTATAGAGGATAGGATAGGATAGAGGATAGGAGAGGATAGAGGATAGGATAGGATAGAGGGTAGGATAGGATAGAGGATAGGATAGGATAGAGGATAGGATAGTATAGAGGATAGGATAAGATAGAGGATATGATAGGATAGACGATACGATAGGATAGAGGATAGGATATGATAGAGGATAGGATAGGATAGAGGATAGGATAGGATAGAGGATAGGATAGGATAGATGATAGGATAGGATAGAGGATAGGATAAGATAGAGGATACGATAGGGTAGATGATAGGATAGGATAGAGGATAGGATAGGATAGATGATAGGATAGGATAGAGGATAGGATACGATAGAGGATACGATAGGATAGGATAGAGGATAGGATAGGATAGAGGATAGGATAGGATAGAGGATAGGATAGGATAGAGGATAGGATAGGATAGAGGATAGGATAGGATAGAGGATAGGATAGGATAGAGGATAGGATAGGATAGAGCATAGGATACGATACAGGATAGGATAGGGGATTGGATAGGATAGAAGATAGGATAGGACAGATGATATTATAGGAATGAGGATAGGATATGATAGAGGATAGGATAGGATAGAGGATAGGATAGGATAGAGGATAGGATAGGATAGAGGATAGGATATGATAGAGGATAGGATAGCATAGAGGATAGGATAGAATAGAGGATATGATAGGATAGAGGATAGGATAGTTTAGAGGATAGGATAGGATAGAGGATAGGATGCGATAGAGGGTACGAAAGGATAGGATAGAGGGTAGGATAGGATAGAGGATAGGATAGGATAGAGGATAGGAGAGGATAGAGGATAGGATATGATAGAGGATAGGATAGGATAGAGGATAGGATAGGATAGAGGATAGGATAGTATAGAGGATAGGATAGGATAGAAGATAGGATAGGATAGAGGATAGGATAGTATAGAGGATAGGATAAGATAGTGGATATGCTAGGATAGACGATAGGATAGGATAGAGGATAGGATATGATACAGGATAGGATAGGACAGAGGATAGGATAGGATAGAGGATAGGATATGATAGTGGATCGGATAGGATAGAGGATTGGATAGGATAGAGAATATGATACGGTAGACGCTAGGGGATTGGATCGGATACAGGATAGGAGGCGGTAGAGGATAGGATAGGATAGGATGGAGAATAGGATAGGATAGAGGATAGGTTAGGATAGAGGATAGGATAGGATAGGATAGAGGATAGGATAGGATAGAGGATAGGATAGGACAGATGATATTATAGAAATGAGGAAAGGATATGATAGAGGATACGATATTATAGAGGATAGGATAGGATAGAGGATAGGATAGGATAGAGGATAGGATAGGATAGAGGATAGGATAGGATAGAGGATAGGATAGAGGATAGGATAGAGGATAGGATGGAGAATAGGATAGGATAGAGGATAGGATACGATAGAGGATACGATAGGATAGGATAGAGGATAGGATAGGATAGAGGATAGGATAGGATAGATGATAGGATAGGATAGAGGATAGGATAAGATAGAGGATACGATAGGATAGGATAGAGGATAGGATGGGATAGAGGATAGGATAGGATAGAGGGTAGGATAGGATAGAGGATAGGATAGGATAGAGGATAGGATAGGGTAGAGGATAGGATAGGATAGGATAGAGGATAGGATAGGATAGATGATAGGATAGGATAGAGGATAGGATAAGATAGAGGATAGGATAGGATAGGATAGAGGATAGGATACGATAGAGGATACGATAGGATAGGATAGAGGATAGGATACGATAGAGGATACGATAGGATAGGATAGAGGATAGGATAGGATAGAGGATAGGATAGGATAGAGGGTAGGATAGGATAGAGGATAGGATAGGATAGAGGATAGGATAGGATAGAGGATAGGATAGGATAGGATAGAGGATAGGATACGATAGAGGATACGATAGGATAGGATAGAGGATAGGATACGATAGAGGATACGATAGGATAGGATAGAGGATAGGATACGATAGAGGATACGATAGGATAGGATAGAGGATAGGATAGGATAGAGGATAGGATAGGATAGAGGATAGGATAGGGTAGAGGATAGGATAGGATAGAGGATAGGATAGGATAGATGATAGGATAGGATAGAGGATAGGATAAGATAGAGGATACGATAGGATAGGATAGAGGATAGGATGGGATAGAGGATAGGATAGGATAGAGGATAGGATAGGATAGAGGATAGGATAGGATAGAGGATAGGATAGGATAGAGGATAGGATAGGATAGAGGATAGGATAGGATAGAGGATAGGATAGGATAGAGGATAGGATAGGATAGAGGATAGGATAGGATAGAGGATAGGATATGATAGTGGATCGGATAGGATAGAGGATTGGATAGGATATAGAATATGATACGGTAGACGCTAGGGGATTGGATCGGATACAGGATAGGAGGCGGTAGAGGATAGGATAGGATAGGATGGAGAATAGGATAGGATAGAGGATAGGTTAGGATAGAGGATAGGATAGGATAGGATAGAGGATAGGATAGGATAGAGGATAGGATAGGACAGATGATATTATAGGACAGATGATATTATAGGAATGAGGATAGGATATGATAGAGGATACGATATTATAGAGGATAGGATAGGATAGAGGATAGGATAGGATAGAGGATAGGATAGGATAGAGGATAGGATAGTATAGAGGATAGGATAAGATAGAGGATATGCTAGGATAGACGATAGGATAGGATAGAGGATAGGATATGATAGAGGATAGGATAGGATAGAGGATAGGATAGGATAGAGGATAGGATAGTATAGAGGATAGGATAGGATAGAGGATACGAGAGGATAGAGGATAGGATAGGATAGAGGATAGGATAGGATAGAGGATAGGATAGGATAGAGGATAGGATAGTATAGAGGATAGGATAAGATAGAGGATATGATAGGATAGACGATACGATAGGATAGAGGATAGGATATGATAGAGGATAGGATAGGATAGAGGATAGGATAGGATAGAGGATAGGATAGGATAGATGATAGGATAGGATAGAGGATAGGATAAGATAGAGGATACGATAGGATAGATGATAGGATAGGATAGAGGATAGGATAGGATAGATGATAGGATAGGATAGAGGATAGGATACGATAGAGGATACGATAGGATAGGATAGAGGATAGGATAGGATAGAGGATAGGATAGGATAGAGGATAGGATAGGATAGAGGATAGGATAGGATAGAGGATAGGATAGGATAGAGGATAGGATAGGATAGAGGATAGGATAGGATAGAGGATAGGATAGGATAGAGGATAGGATAGGATAGAGCATAGGATACGATACAGGATAGGATAGGGGATTGGATAGGATAGAAGATAGGATAGGACAGATGATATTATAGGAATGAGGATAGGATATGATAGAGGATAGGATAGGATAGAGGATAGGATAGGATAGAGGATAGGATAGGATAGAGGATAGGATATGATAGAGGATAGGATAGGATAGAGCATAGGATACGATACAGGATAGGTTAGGGGATTGGATAGGATAGAGGATAGGATAGGACAGATGATATTATAGGAATGAGGATAGGATATGATAGAGGATAGGATAGGATAGAGGATAGGATAGGATAGAGGATAGGATAGGATAGAGGATAGGATAGTATAGAGGATAGGATAGGATAGAGGATAGGATAGTATAGAGGATAGGATAGGATAGAGGATAGGAGAGGATAGAGGATAGGATAGGATAGAGGATAGGATAGGATAGAGGATAGGATAGGATAGAGGATAGGATAGTATAGAGGATAGGATAAGATAGAGGATATGATAGGATAGACGATACGATAGGATAGAGGATAGGATATGATAGAGGATAGGATAGGATAGAGGATAGGATAGGATAGAGGATAGGATAGGATAGATGATAGGATAGGATAGAGGATAGGATAAGATAGAGGATACGATAGGGTAGATGATAGGATAGGATAGAGGATAGGATAGGATAGATGATAGGATAGGATAGAGGATAGGATACGATAGAGGATACGATAGGATAGGATAGAGGATAGGATAGGATAGAGGATAGGATAGGATAGAGGATAGGATAGGATAGAGGATAGGATAGGATAGAGGATAGGATAGGATAGAGGATAGGATAGGATAGAGGATAGGATAGGATAGAGGATAGGATAGGATAGAGGATAGGATAGGATAGAGCATAGGATACGATACAGGATAGGATAGGGGATTGGATAGGATAGAAGATAGGATAGGACAGATGATATTATAGGAATGAGGATAGGATATGATAGAGGATAGGATAGGATAGAGGATAGGATAGGATAGAGGATAGGATAGGATAGAGGATAGGATATGATAGAGGATAGGATAGGATAGAGCATAGGATACGATACAGGATAGGTTAGGGGATTGGATAGGATAGAGGATAGGATAGGACAGATGATATTATAGGAATGAGGATAGGATATGATAGAGGATAGGATAGGATAGAGGATAGGATAGGATAGAGGATAGGATAGGATAGAGGATAGGATAGTATAGAGGATAGGATAGGATAGAGGATAGGATAGTATAGAGGATAGGATAGGATAGAGGATAGGAGAGGATAGAGGATAGGATAGGATAGAGGGTAGGATAGGATAGAGGATAGGATAGGATAGAGGATAGGATAGTATAGAGGATAGGATAAGATAGAGGATATGATAGGATAGACGATACGATAGGATAGAGGATAGGATATGATAGAGGATAGGATAGGATAGAGGATAGGATAGGATAGAGGATAGGATAGGATAGATGATAGGATAGGATAGAGGATAGGATAAGATAGAGGATACGATAGGGTAGATGATAGGATAGGATAGAGGATAGGATAGGATAGATGATAGGATAGGATAGAGGATAGGATACGATAGAGGATACGATAGGATAGGATAGAGGATAGGATAGGATAGAGGATAGGATAGGATAGAGGATAGGATAGGATAGAGGATAGGATAGGATAGAGGATACGATAGGATAGAGGATAGGATAGGATAGAGGATAGGATAGGATAGAGGATAGGATAGGATAGAGGATAGGATAGGATAGAGCATAGGATACGATACAGGATAGGATAGGGGATTGGATAGGATAGAAGATAGGATAGGACAGATGATATTATAGGAATGAGGATAGGATATGATAGAGGATAGGATAGGATAGAGGATAGGATAGGATAGAGGATAGGATAGGATAGAGGATAGGATATGATAGAGGATAGGATAGCATAGAGGATAGGATAGAATAGAGGATATGATAGGATAGAGGATAGGATAGTTTAGAGGATAGGATAGGATAGAGGATAGGATGCGATAGAGGGTACGAAAGGATAGGATAGAGGGTAGGATAGGATAGAGGATAGGATAGGATAGAGGATAGGATAGTATAGAGGATAGGATAGGATAGAAGATAGGATAGGATAGAGGATAGGATAGTATAGAGGATAGGATAAGATAGTGGATATGCTAGGATAGACGATAGGATAGGATAGAGGATAGGATAGTATAGAGGATAGGATAAGATAGTGGATATGCTAGGATAGACGATAGGATAGGATAGAGGATAGGATATGATACAGGATAGGATAGGACAGAGGATAGGATAGGATAGAGGATAGGATATGATAGTGGATCGGATAGGATAGAGGATTGGATAGGATAGAGAATATGATACGGTAGACGCTAGGGGATTGGATCGGATACAGGATAGGAGGCGGTAGAGGATAGGATAGGATAGGATGGAGAATAGGATAGGATAGAGGATAGGTTAGGATAGAGGATAGGATAGGATAGGATAGAGGATAGGATAGGATAGAGGATAGGATAGGACAGATGATATTATAGAAATGAGGAAAGGATATGATAGAGGATACGATATTATAGAGGATAGGATAGGATAGAGGATAGGATAGGATAGAGGATAGGATAGGATAGAGGATAGGATAGGATAGAGGATAGGATAGAGGATAGGATAGAGGATAGGATGGAGAATAGGATAGGATAGAGGATAGGATACGATAGAGGATACGATAGGATAGGATAGAGGATAGGATAGGATAGAGGATAGGATAGGATAGATGATAGGATAGGATAGAGGATAGGATAAGATAGAGGATACGATAGGATAGGATAGAGGATAGGATGGGATAGAGGATAGGATAGGATAGAGGGTAGGATAGGATAGAGGATAGGATAGGATAGAGGATAGGATAGGGTAGAGGATAGGATAGGATAGGATAGAGGATATGATAGGATAGATGATAGGATAGGATAGAGGATAGGATAAGATAGAGGATAGGATAGGATAGGATAGAGGATAGGATACGATAGAGGATACGATAGGATAGGATAGAGGATAGGATACGATAGAGGATACGATAGGATAGGATAGAGGATAGGATAGGATAGAGGATAGGATAGGATAGAGGGTAGGATAGGATAGAGGATAGGATTGCTAATGCAGGATTATTTTAACGAAAGGACAATATGCTACAAAAATTCGGACGAAACAATTTGGAGAGAAATGAAAATGGGGGTTCCACAGGGGTCGGTATTGGGACCGTTTATGTGGAACTTGGTGTATGACGATCTCCTGAAAAGAGAAAACCCGGAAATGACCAGCAAATATGCTTTTGCGGATGACATAATTATTACGATACAAGCATCAACGATTAATGGATTAAGGAAGAGGATTGAGAGAGTCGTAGAAGATACGAGGAAATGGATGAAGACAAAAGGACTATCCCTTGCGGAACAAAAAACGGAGATTATGCTGATGAATCAAAAAAAAATAGAGGGGGGGCTAGAAATCCGAATAGGTGGGGCGAAAATAAAGCCGAGTCCGTTTTTAAAATATTTAGGAGTAACTTTTGACGAAAAGAAGAACTTTAAGAAACACATAGAGGACGCCACAAATAAGGCCATAAAGACGATGACTGTATTAAGCAGTCTAATGACAAATGGTAAAAGGACTAGCCAGGCTGTTAGAAGGCTATTCTATATGACGCTCGAAGCGATAGTTTTATATGGAGCCCCAGTATGGGCGGAAGGGGCCTTAGCAAACCGCAATAAAAACACATTAAGGAAAACTCAAAAATTGGGCCTGGGAAGGGTGGTGTCGGCATATAGGACTGTACCACAGGAAACGCTGTGTGTACTAGCAGGCATAACACCCTGGCATTTAAAAATCCAGGAAAGGAAACAGCTATTCCAGATTGAAAACCAAATATTAAAAGAGGAGAACATAGACAATATAAAAACCCTATGCAGAGAGGGGAGAAACCTAGGGACCATACACGAGATTCTGGAGGGCCTAAGATTGGAATTAGAGGAGGAAGAGGGTGAGGAAAGCCTTAAAAAATCCGTAAAAATTTGGATAAGGAGGAGGATGAAGGACATAACCGACATCTTATGGCAGAGGGAGTGGGAAAGGGAGGTGGTGGGCAGGTGGACGTACCGCCTAATCCCTAATATAGTTAAATGGAGAAAAAGGAAATACGGGCAATTGAGTTTTTACGTAACACAAGTACTAACCGGACATGGGGTTTTTAACACTTATAGGGAAAGAATAGGGAAATCGGAAACAGGGGAGTGCTGGTACCACCAGAATTGTCCGGATACCCCGGAGCATACTATAATAGATTGCGAGGAGTGGGAAGAAGAAAGGAGAGAGATGCTTGAAAGTATAAAAATAAGGAGAGATAGACTGACGATCGAAAAACTGATGGAAGAGAGCGTTAAAAAAGGAGAGAACTGGATAGCTTTTGAAGGTTTTTGCAGAAGGGTAATGAAAAGGAAGGAGGAGGAAGAGAGAAGGAGGGAGAAGATGGCGGGAGAAACTCCCACTTTAAGAGATATCCAGGCGGACCTAGAGTCAGGAGATACGGAAAGAAGAAGGGATCTATAAATAACTATAAATATAAAATAACTTCCCCGGAAAAGTCGGGTGCAGGGGAAGGGAGGGGGGGAGAGGGGGAGATGATGAGAGGGGAGCCCAGGGAAGAAGCCAGCAAGAAGGGACCAGAAACATCGAAGCTGCGGCACCCGGAAGCCTGTGTAAAAGCTGGAAAGCAGGTCCAGGCCGAGGAGGTCGCAGCAAGTATGGAGAAGGAAACTCCGAGCGGCAGAGGACAGTGCTCCCGGTATTATCTCTCCCCCAATCTCACCCTCCTTCCTCCCAGTCGGAGGACCACCCGACGTGTCCAGAGGGGGGCTGAGGCAGAAGCCAAAATAGGAACGAAAGGAGGGAAGAAGAGAGATAGTAGTAGAGAAGAGGGAAAAGAACCCCTGGAGGGAGGTACAGGAGAGGGGGTAAAGTAAGAACAGGAAGGGAAAGCTTCAAGTAAGATAGAGATAATAAGAAAATAGGAAAGAAAATCAAAGGAAGGAAAAAACCCTCAATAAGAAAATAGGGAATCAGAATAAAATGAGATAATTGCTAACTGAATACACAGGAGAAAAGAGAATCTGTAGAAGTAATAAGAAACTCTATCTTAGCTGAAGTGTTCCCGAGAAAGGATAGGAAGGATATTAGGGAATAAAGAAGAGAGGACGAACACAAGGAAGGAACTCCCAAGAAAAACAGAGACACAGGGAATAGGTACCAAGATAGAAAATAGAGGGGAAAAGATAAAAGAAGAAATAAAATAGAAAGGATGAAAATAAAAGGGGTTTAGAATAATATTAACGTCAAAAAAAAAAAAAAAAAAAAAGGGGGAAATAAGAAAAAGATAACTAGGAAAAGGAACTCTGTTTTTCAGGAAGACCCGCCTAGTATAAGACAAATGAGAGAATACAAATGAGAAAGGAGAGAAACGGAAAACTAATGTAGGGAAATCGCGTAGCGAAGACGGATAGAGAATAGAGAGGAGAGAAAGGGATAATGAGAGAAAATAAGAAGAAGAAATATTAATATAGTAATAAGGGTAAAACGGTGAACAGGAAGAGAAGGAGAAGGGAAGGAAAGGACGGGAGATCAGGGAAAGGGAAAAGAGGGAAGGGAGGTAAGATACAAGGGAACACAGATGCAAAGGCAAATAACGAAGGCCTAAAGGGTCTACTTATGGTAGAGATTACCAGAGATGAGGACGGGGGTGTGAGGGAGAGGCGATGAGAAACCAAAAACTGGATAGGGGAACAGAGGTTCACCCCCCAGGGTGAAACAGAACCCTCCCACACCCTCCCTCTGCGCAATAAGGACTCTACAGGGTGAAAGGACTAAGATAAGGTGTAAGGGACTCAAGAGATACGAGTCGAAAGGGAGATAATAGGAGATCTTACCAGAGGGACAAAAAGGAGGGGTGGGAGGAAGAGGGGAGGTAAGCCCACTCCTTACCTTCGCCCCTCCGCTCTATTTTCTATTTTTTAGTTATTTTCTATCTATTTTTATTTTTTATCTAAATGTATTTTTAGTTTCTTTTTATCATTTCCTTATATATGTTTTTTCTTTTGCTTTCTTCTTTTTCTCTTCTCTTTTTCTTTTTCCAATTTCTTCTTTTTCTTTTTTCAAATTTCTTTTTAGTTCGTTCTTATCTTTGCTTTGGTTTCTTTTTTCTTTTTTCCTTTTTCTTTTGTCTCCTTCTGACTTAGGAAGCCAAAGAAAAGTAGTTAGGACAGATAGGATAAGTTAGGATAAGGTAGGATAAGGTAGGATAAGATGTAAATATGTAAATTGATAATACGTACAGAGTAGTTAAAAACGCCGTTTATGAAGGCGGCAACCAGAAGAATGAAAACAAATAAAGGGTCAATAGTGTGCAAACAATCTGTATGAGACTTGTATGAGCGGGTGATTCAGAGGAAGGAATGAAACTAAAGCGGCGGATGAGCGCAAAAAAAAAAAAAAAAAAAAATATAGGGAAGCGTGTTGTATGAGTGTGGAAGGTAGATGAATGAATGAAATTACAAGGTTGGATGAGTGCAAACAAGTTGTAAGCGATCTGTATGAGAGTGTGATACAGAGAAAGGAATGAATGAAATTAAAGTGCTGGATGAGCGAAACAATATGTAAGCGTGTTGTATGAGTGTGGAAGGTAGATTAAGGAATGAAATTACAATGCTGGATGAGTGCAAACAATTTGTAAGCGATCTGTATGGGAGTGTGATGCAGAGAAAGGAATGAATGAAATTAAAGTGCTGGATGAGCGAAACAATAGGTAAGCGTGTTGTATGAGCGTGGAAGGTAGACGAATCAATGAAATTACAATGTTGGATGAGTGCAAACAATCTGTAAGCGTTCTGTATGAGGGTGCGATGCAGAGAAAGGAATGAAATTAAAGTGTTGGATGAGTGTGAAAAATTAGTAAGAGTGATGTATGAGGGTGGAAGGCAGATGAATGAATGAAGGAACGAAATTAAAATGGTAGATGCGTGCGAACAATTTGTGAGAGTTTGAGTGAGTGAGGAGCGCAGTGGAATGAATGGAATAAAAGTAAGAATGTAACGGTAAAGATAATAAAAACGAAGAATAACCTACTAAGAGAGCGGCAAGAGAGAAGAGTGTAAGAGAGAAAGAGATGCATGTGTTAAGAGCGGAGAAACAAACAATATGTCAATGTAAGAAGTGTATTGCGAAAGGATATGTAATTGTAATGGTAATTGTAATGATTGTACAAGAAATTGATAAATAAAGAGGAAATTTTAATACAAAAAAAAAGGATAGAGGATAGGATAGGATAGAGGATAGGATAGGATAGAGGATAGGATAGGATAGGATAGAGGATAGGATACGATAGAGGATACGATAGGATAGGATAGAGGATAGGATACGATAGAGGATACGATAGGATAGGATAGAGGATAGGATACGATAGAGGATACGATAGGATAGGATAGAGGATAGGATAGGATAGAGGATAGGATAGGATAGAGGATAGGATAGGGTAGAGGATAGGATAGGATAGAGGATAGGATAGGATAGATGATAGGATAGGATAGAGGATAGGATAAGATAGAGGATACGATAGGATAGGATAGAGGATAGGATGGGATAGAGGATAGGATAGGATAGAGGATAGGATAGGATAGAGGATAGGATAGGATAGAGGATAGGATAGGATAGAGGATAGGATAGGATAGAGGATAGGATAGGATAGAGGATAGGATAGGATAGAGGATAGGATAGGATAGAGGATAGGATATGATAGTGGATCGGATAGGATAGAGGATTGGATAGGATATAGAATATGATACGGTAGACGCTAGGGGATTGGATCGGATACAGGATAGGAGGCGGTAGAGGATAGGATAGGATAGGATGGAGAATAGGATAGGATAGAGGATAGGTTAGGATAGAGGATAGGATAGGATAGGATAGAGGATAGGATAGGATAGAGGATAGGATAGGACAGATGATATTATAGGAATGAGGATAGGATATGATAGAGGATACGATATTATAGAGGATAGGATAGGATAGAGAATAGGATAGGATAGAGGATAGGATAGGATAGAGGATAGGATAGGATAGAGGATAGGATAGAGGATAGGATAGGATAGGATGGAGAATAGGATAGGATAGAGGATAGGATACGATAGAGGATACGATAGGATAGGATAGAGGATAGGATAGGATAGAGGATAGGATAGGATAGGATAGAGGATAGGATACGATAGAGGATACGATAGGATAGGATAGAGGATAGGATACGATAGAGGATACGATAGGATAGGATAGAGGATAGGATAGGATAGAGGGTAGGATAGGATAGAGGATAGGATATGATAGTGGATCGGATAGGATAGAGGATTGGATAGGATAGAGAATATGATACGGTAGACGCTAGGGGATTGGATCGGATACAGGATAGGAGGCGGTAGAGGATAGGATAGGATAGGATGGAGAATAGGATAGGATAGAGGATAGGTTAGGATAGAGGATAGGATAGGATAGGATAGGACAGATGATATTATAGGAATGAGGATAGGATATGATAGAGGATACGATATTATAGAGGATAGGATAGGATAGAGGATAGGATAGGATAGAGGATAGGATAGGATAGAGGATAGGATAGGATAGAGGATAGGATAGAGGATAGGATAGGATAGGATGGAGAATAGGATAGGATAGAGGATAGGATACGATAGAGGATACGATAGGATAGGATAGAGGAAAGGATAGGATAGAGGATAGGATAGGATAGGATAGAGGATAGGATACGATAGAGGATACGATAGGATAGGATAGAGGATAGGATACGATAGAGGATACGATAGGATAGGATAGAGGATAGGATAGGATAGAGGGTAGGATAGGATAGAGGATAGGATATGATAGTGGATCGGATAGGATAGAGGATTGGATAGGATAGAGAATATGATACGGTAGACGCTAGGGGATTGGATCGGATACAGGATAGGAGGCGGTAGAGGATAGGATAGGATAGGATGGAGAATAGGATAGGATAGGATGGACAATAGGATAGGATAGAGGATAGGATACGATAGAGGATACGATAGGATAGGATAGAGGATAGGATAGGATAGAGGATAGGATAGGATAGGATAGAGGATAGGATACGATAGAGGATACGATAGGATAGGATAGAGGATAGGATACGATAGAGGATACGATAGGATAGGATAGAGGATAGGATAGGATAGAGGGTAGGATAGGATAGAGGATAGGATAGGATAGAGGATAGGATAGGATAGAGGATAGGATATGATAGAGGATAGGATAGGATAGAGGATAGGATAGGATAGAGGATAGGATAGAGGATACGATATGATAGAGGATAGGAAAGAGGATAGGATATAATACAGTATAGGATAGGATTGAGTATAGGATGGGATAGAGGATAGGATAGGGTATAGGATAGGATAGGATAGAGGATTGGATAGTATAGAGGATAGGATAGGATAGAGGGTAGGATAGGATAGAGGATAGTGTAGAATAGAGGATAGGATAGGATAGAGGATAGGATAGGGTAGAGGATAGGATAGGATAGAGGATACGATATGATAGAGGATAGGAAAGAGGATAGGATATAATACAGTATAGGATAGGATTGAGTATAGGATGGGATAGAGGATAGGATGAGATAGAGGATAGGATATAATAGAGGATAGGATAGGATAGAGGATAGGATAGGATAGAGGATAGGATAGGATAGAGGATAGGATAGGATAGAGGATAGGATAGGATAGAGGATAGGATAGAGGAGAGGATAGGATAGAGGATAGGATAGGATAGAGGATAGGATAGGATAGAGGATAGGATAGGATAGAGGATAGGATAGGATAGAGGAGAGGATAGGATAGAGGATAGGATAGGATAGAGGATATTATAGGGTAGAGGATAGGATAGGATAGAGGATACGATATGATTGAGGATAGGAAAGAGGATAGGATATAATACAGTACAGGATAGGATTGAGTATAGGATGGGATAGAGGATAGGATAGGGCATTGGATAGGATAGAGGAAAGGATAGGATAGAGGATAGGATAGGATAGAGGAGAGGATAGGATAGAGGATAGGATAGGATAGAGGATAGGATAGGATAGAGGATAGGATAGGATAGAGGATATTATAGGGTAGAGGATAGGATAGGATAGAGGATACGATATGATAGAGGATAGGAAAGAGGATAGGATATAATACAGTATAGGATAGGATTGAGTATAGGATGGGATAGAGGATAGGATAGAGGATAGGATAGGATAGAGTATAGGATAGGATAGAGGATAGGATAGAGGAGAGGATAGGATAGAGGATAGGATGGGATACACGATAGGATAGGATAGAGGATAGGATATGATAGAGGATAGGATAGGATAGAGGATAGGATATGATAGAGGATAGGATAGGATAGAGGATAGGATAGGATAGAGGATAGGATAGAGGATACGATATGATAGAGGATAGGAAAGAGGATAGGATATAATACAGTATAGGATAGGATTGAGTATAGGATGGGATAGAGGATAGGATAGGGTATAGGATAGGATAGGATAGAGGATTGGATAGTATAGAGGATAGGATAGGATAGAGGGTAGGATAGGATAGAGGATAGTGTAGAATAGAGGATAGGATAGGATAGAGGATAGGATAGGGTAGAGGATAGGATAGGATAGAGGATACGATATGATAGAGGATAGGAAAGAGGATAGGATATAATACAGTATAGGATAGGATTGAGTATAGGATGGGATAGAGGATAGGATGAGATAGAGGATAGGATATAATAGAGGATAGGATAGGATAGAGGATAGGATAGGATAGAGGATAGGATAGGATAGAGGATAGGATAGGATAGAGGATAGGATAGGATAGAGGATAGGATAGAGGAGAGGATAGGATAGAGGATAGGATAGGATAGAGGATAGGATAGGATAGAGGATAGGATAGGATAGAGGATAGGATAGGATAGGGGAGAGGATAGGATAGAGGATAGGATAGGATAGAGGATATTATAGGGTAGAGGATAGGATAGGATAGAGGATACGATATGATTGAGGATAGGAAAGAGGATAGGATATAATACAGTACAGGATAGGATTGAGTATAGGATGGGATAGAGGATAGGATAGGGCATTGGATAGGATAGAGGAAAGGATAGGATAGAGGATAGGATAGGATAGAGGAGAGGATAGGATAGAGGATAGGATAGGATAGAGGATAGGATAGGATAGAGGATAGGATAGGATAGAGGATATTATAGGGTAGAGGATAGGATAGGATAGAGGATACGATATGATAGAGGATAGGAAAGAGGATAGGATATAATACAGTATAGGATAGGATTGAGTATAGGATGGGATAGAGGATAGGATAGAGGATAGGATAGGATAGAGTATAGGATAGGATAGAGGATAGGATAGAGGAGAGGATAGGATAGAGGATAGGATGGGATACACGATAGGATAGGATAGAGGATAGGATATGATAGAGGATAGGATAGGATAGAGGATAGGATAGGATAGAGGATAGGATAGGATAGAGGATAGGATAGGATAGAGGATAGGATAGGATAGAGGATAGGATAGGATAGAGGATAGGATAGGATAGAGGATACGATATGATAGAGGATAGGAAAGAGGATAGGATATAATACAGTATAGGATAGGATTGAGTATAGGATGGGATAGAGGATAGGATAGGGCATTGGATAGGATAGAGGATAGGATAGGATAGAGGATAGGATATAATACAGTATAGGATAGGATTGAGTATAGGATGGGATAGAGGATAGGATAGGGTATTGGATATGATAGAGGATAGGATAGGATAGAGGATAGGATAGGATAGAGGATAGGATATGATAGAGGATAGGATAGGATAGAGGATAGGATAGAGGATTGTATAGGATAGAGCATAGGATAGGATAGGATAGGATAGAGGATAGGATAGGATGGAGGAGAGGAAAGTATAGAGGATAGGATAGGATAGAGGATATTATAGGGTAGAGGATAGGATAGGATAGAGGATAGGATAGGATAGAGGATAGGATAGGATAGTGGATAGGATCGGATGGAGGATAGGATAAGATAGAGGATAGGATAGGATAGAGGATAGGATAGGATAGAGGAGAGGACAGGATAGAGGATAGGATAGGATAGAGGATAGGATAGGATAGAGGATAGGATAGGATAGAGGATTGTATAGGATAGAGGATAGGATAGGATAGGATAGGATAGAGGATAGGATAGGATAGAGGATAGGATAGGATAGAGGATAGGATAGGATAGAGGATAGGATAGGATAGTGGATATGATAGGATAGAGGATAGGATAGGATAGAGGATAGGATAGGATAGAGGATAGGATAGGATAGAGGAGAGGATAGGATAGAGGATAGGATAGGATAGAGGATATTATAGGGTAGAGGATAGGATAGGATAGAGGATACATTATGATTGAGGATAGGAAAGAGGATAGAAAATAATACAGTATAGGATAGGATTGAGTATAGGATGGGATAGAGGATAGGATAGGGCATTGGATAGGATAGAGGAAAGGATAGGATAGAGGATAGGATAGGATAGAGGATAGGATATAATACATGATAGGATAGGGTTGAGTATAGGATGGGATAGAGGATAGGATAGGGCATTGGATAGGGTAGAGGATAGGATAGGATATAGGATAGGATAGGATAGAGGATAGGATATGATAGAGGATAGGATAGGATAGAGGATAGGATAGGATAGAGTATAGGATAGGATAGAGGATAGGATAGAGGAGAGGATAGGATAGAGGATAGGATGGGATACACGATAGGATAGGATAGAGGATAGGATATGATAGAGGATAGGATAGGATAGAGGATAGGATAGGATAGAGGATAGGATAGGATAGAGGATAGGATAGGATAGAGGATAGGATAGGATAGAGGATAGGATAGGATAGAGGATAGGATAGGATAGAGGATACGATATGATAGAGGATAGGAAAGAGGATAGGATATAATACAGTATAGGATAGGATTGAGTATAGGATGGGATAGAGGATAGGATAGGGCATTGGATAGGATAGAGGATAGGATAGGATAGAGGATAGGATATAATACAGTATAGGATAGGATTGAGTATAGGATGGGATAGAGGATAGGATAGGGTATTGGATATGATAGAGGATAGGATAGGATAGAGGATAGGATAGGATAGAGGATAGGATATGATAGAGGATAGGATAGGATAGAGGATAGGATAGAGGATTGTATAGGATAGAGCATAGGATAGGATAGGATAGGATAGAGGATAGGATAGGATGGAGGAGAGGAAAGTATAGAGGATAGGATAGGATAGAGGATATTATAGGGTAGAGGATAGGATAGGATAGAGGATAGGATAGGATAGAGGATAGGATAGGATAGTGGATAGGATCGGATGGAGGATAGGATAAGATAGAGGATAGGATAGGATAGAGGATAGGATAGGATAGAGGAGAGGACAGGATAGAGGATAGGATAGGATAGAGGATAGGATAGGATAGAGGATAGGATAGGATAGAGGATTGTATAGGATAGAGGATAGGATAGGATAGGATAGGATAGAGGATAGGATAGGATAGAGGATAGGATAGGATAGAGGATAGGATAGGATAGAGGATAGGATAGGATAGTGGATATGATAGGATAGAGGATAGGATAGGATAGAGGATAGGATAGGATAGAGGATAGGATAGGATAGAGGAGAGGATAGGATAGAGGATAGGATAGGATAGAGGATATTATAGGGTAGAGGATAGGATAGGATAGAGGATACATTATGATTGAGGATAGGAAAGAGGATAGAAAATAATACAGTATAGGATAGGATTGAGTATAGGATGGGATAGAGGATAGGATAGGGCATTGGATAGGATAGAGGAAAGGATAGGATAGAGGATAGGATAGGATAGAGGATAGGATATAATACATGATAGGATAGGGTTGAGTATAGGATGGGATAGAGGATAGGATAGGGCATTGGATAGGGTAGAGGATAGGATAGGATATAGGATAGGATAGGATAGAGGATAGGATATGATAGAGGATAGGATAGGATAGAGGATAGGATAGGATAGAGGATAGGATAGGATAGAGGAGAGGATAGGATAGAGGATAGGATAGGATAGAGGATATTATAGGGTAGAGGATAGGATAGGATAGAGGATACGATATGATTGAGGATAGGAAAGAGGATAGGATATAATACAGTATAGGATAGGATTGAGTATAGGATGGGATAGAGGATAGGATAGGGCATTGGATAGGATAGAGGAAAGGATAGGATAGAGGATAGGATAGGATAGAGGATAGGATATAATACAGTATAGGATAGGATTGAGTATAGGATGGGATAGAGGATAGGATAGGGCATTGGATATGATAGAGCATAGGATAGGATAGAGGATAGGATAGGATAGAGGATAGGATATGATAGAGGATAGGATAGGATAGAGGATAGGATAGATGATTGTATAGGATAGAGGATAGGATAGGATAGGATAGGATAGGATAGAGGATAGGATAGGATGGAGGAGAGGATAGTATAGAGGATAGGATAGGATAGAGGATATTATAGGGTAGAGGATAGGATAGGATAGAGGATAGGATAGGATAGAGGATAGGATAGGATAGTGGATAGGATCGGATGGAGGATAGGATAAGATAGAGGATAGGATAGGATAGAGGATAGGATAGGATAGAGGATAGGATAGGATAGAGGATAGGATAGGATAGAGGAGATGATAGGATAGAGGATAGGATAGGATAGAGGATATTATAGGGTAGAGGATAGGATAGGATAGAGGATACGATATGATTGAGGATAGGAAAGAGGATAGGATATAATACACTATAGGATAGGATTGAGTATAGGATGGGATAGAGGATAGGATAGGGCATTGGATAGGATAGAGGAAAGGATAGGATAGAGGATAGGATAGGATAGATGATAGGATATAATACAGTATAGGATAGGATTGAGTATAGGATGGGATAGAGGATAGGATAGGGCATTGGATAGGATAGAGGATAGGATAGGATAGAGGATACGATATGATAGAGGATAGGAAAGAGGATTGGATATAATACAGTATAGGATAGGATTGAGTATAGGATGGGATAGAGGATAGGATAGAGGATAGGATAGGATAGAGTATAGGATAGGATAGAGGATAGGATATAATACAGTATAGGATAGGATTGAGTATAGCATGGGATAGAGGATAGGATGGGATAGAGGATAGGATATAATAGAGGATAGGATAGGATAGAGGATAGGAAAGGATAGAGGATAGGATAGGATAGAGGATAGGATAGGATAGAGGATAGGATAGAGGAGAGGATAGGATAGAGGATAGGATAGGATAGAGGATAGGATAGGATAGAGGATAGGATAGGATAGAGGATAGGATAGGATAGAGGAGAGGATAGGATAGAGGATAGGATAGGATAGAGGATATTATAGGGTAGAGGATAGGATAGGATAGAGGATACGATATGATTGAGGATAGGAAAGAGGATAGGATATAATACAGTATAGGATAGGATTGAGTATAGGATGGGATAGAGGATAGGATAGGGCATTGGATAGGATAGAGCAAAGGATAGGATAGAGGATAGGATAGGATAGAGGATAGGATATAATACAGTATAGGATAGGATTGAGTATAGGATGGGATAGAGGATAGGATAGGGCATTGGATAGGATAGAGGATAGGATAGGATAGAGCATAGGATAGGATAGGATAGAGGATAGGATAGGATAGAGGATAGGATAGGATAGAGGATAGGATAGGATAGAGGATAGGATAGGATAGATAGGATAGGATAGAGGATAGGATAGGATAGATAGGATAGGATAGGATAGAGGATAGGATAGGATAGAGGATAGGATAGGATAGAGGATAGGATAGAATAGAGGATAGGATAGAGGATAGGATAGGATAGAGGATAGGATAGGATAGAGGATAGGCTAGGATAGAGGATAGGATAGGATAGAGGATAGGATAGGATAGAGGATAGGATATAATACAGTATAGGATAGGATTGAGTATAGGATGGGACAGAGGATAGGATAGGGCATTGGATAGGATAGAGGAAAGGATAGGATAGAGGATAGGATAGGATAGAGGATAGGATATAATACAGTATAGGATAGAATTGAGTATAGGATGGGATAGAGGATAGGATAGGGCATTGGATAGGATAGAGGATAGGATAGGATAGAGGATAGGATAGGATAGAGGATAGGATAGGATAGAGGATAGGATAGGATAGAGGATAGGAAAGAGGATAGGATATAATACAGTATAGGATAGGATTGAGTATAGGATGGGATAGAGGATAGGGAGGGTATAGGATAGGATAGGATAGAGGATAGGATAGGATAGAGGATAGGATAGGATAGAGGGTAGGATAGGATAGAGGATAGGGTAGAATAGAGGATAGGATAGGATAGAGGATACGATATGATAGAGGATAGGAAAGAGGATAGGATATAATACAGTATAGGATAGGATTGAGTATAGGATGGGATAGAGGATAGGGAGGGTATAGGATAGGATAGGATAGAGGATAGGATAGGATAGGATAGAGGATAGGATAGGATAGAGGATAGGATAGGATAGAGGATAGGATAGGATAGAGGATACGATATGATAGAGGATAGGAAAGAGGATAGGATATAATACAGTATAGGATAGGATTGAGTATAGGATGGGATAGAGGATAGGGAGGGTATAGGATAGGATAGGATAGAGGATAGGATAGGATAGAGGATAGGATAGGATAGAGGGTAGGATAGGATAGAGGATAGGGTAGAATAGAGGATAGGATAGGATAGAGGATAGGATAGGGTAGAGGATAGGATAGGATAGAGGATACGATATGATAGAGGATAGGAAAGAGGATAGGATATAATACAGTATAGGATAGGATTGAGTATAGGGATGGGATAGAGGACAGGATGGGATAGAGGATAGGATATAATAGAGGATAGGATAGGATAGAGGATAGGAGAGGATAGAGGATAGGATAGAGGATAGGATAGGATAGAGGATAGGATAGGATAGAGGATAGAGGATAGGATATGATAGAGGATAGGATAGGAAAGAGGATAGGATATAATACAGTATAGGATAGGATTGAGTATAGGGATGGGATAGAGGACAGGATGGGATAGAGGATAGGATATAATAGAGGATAGGATAGGATAGAGGATAGGAGAGGATAGAGGATAGGATAGACGATAGGATAGGATAGAGGATAGAGGATAGGATAGGATAGAGGATAGGATAGGATAGAGGAGAGGATAGGATAGAGGATAGGATAGGATAGAGGATATTATAGGGTAGAGGATAGGATAGGATAGAGGATACGATATGATTGAGGATAGGAAAGAGGATAGGATATAATACAGTATAGGATAGGATTGAGAATAGGATAGGATAGAGGATATTATAGGGTAGAGGATAGGATAGGATAGAGGATACGATATGATAGAGGATAGGAAAGAGGATAGGATATAATACAGTATAGGATAGGATTGAGTATAGGATGGGATAGAGGATAGGATAGGGCATTGGATAGGATAGAGGATAGGATAGGATAGAGGATAGGATACGATAGAGGATAGGATAGGATAGAGGATAGGATAGGATAGAGGATAGGATAGAGGATTGTATAGGATAGAGGATAGGATAGGATAGGATAGGATAGAGGATAGGATAGGATAGAGGATAGGATAGGATTGAGGATAGGATAGGATAGTGGATATGATAGGATAGAGGATAGGATAGGATAGAGGATAGGATAGGATAGAGGATAGGATAGAATAGAGGAGAGGATAGTATAGAGGATAGGATAGGATAGAGGATATTATAGGGTAGAGGATAGGATAGGATAGAGGATAGGATAGGATAGAGGATAGGATAGGATAGAGGATAGGATAGGATAGGATAGAGGATAGGATACGATAGAGGATACGATAGGATAGGATAGAGGATAGGATACGATAGAGGATACGATAGGATAGGATAGAGGATAGGATAGGATAGAGGATATTATAGGGTAGAGGATAGGATAGGATAGAGGATACGATATGATTGAGGATAGGAAAGAGGATAGGATATAATACAGTATAGGATAGGATTGAGTATAGGATGGGATAGAGGATAGGATAGGGCATTGGATAGGATAGAGCAAAGGATAGGATAGAGGATAGGATAGGATAGAGGATAGGATATAATACAGTATAGGATAGGATTGAGTATAGGATGGGATAGAGGATAGGATAGGGCATTGGATAGGATAGAGGATAGGATAGGATAGAGCATAGGATAGGATAGGATAGAGGATAGGATAGGATAGAGGATAGGATAGGATAGAGGATAGGATAGGATAGAGGATAGGATAGGATAGAGGATAGGATAGGATAGAGGATAGGATAGGATAGATAGGATAGGATAGAGGATAGGATAGGATAGATAGGATAGGATAGGATAGAGGATAGGATAGGATAGAGGATAGGATAGGATAGAGGATAGGATAGAATAGAGGATAGGATAGAGGATAGGATAGGATAGAGGATAGGATAGGATAGAGGATAGGCTAGGATAGAGGATAGGATAGGATAGAGGATAGGATAGGATAGAGGATAGGATATAATACAGTATAGGATAGGATTGAGTATAGGATGGGACAGAGGATAGGATAGGGCATTGGATAGGATAGAGGAAAGGATAGGATAGAGGATAGGATAGGATAGAGGATAGGATATAATACAGTATAGGATAGAATTGAGTATAGGATGGGATAGAGGATAGGATAGGGCATTGGATAGGATAGAGGATAGGATAGGATAGAGGATAGGATAGGATAGAGGATAGGATAGGATAGAGGATAGGATAGGATAGAGGATAGGAAAGAGGATAGGATATAATACAGTATAGGATAGGATTGAGTATAGGATGGATAGAGGATAGGGAGGGTATAGGATAGGATAGGATAGAGGATAGGATAGGATAGAGGATAGGATAGGATAGAGGGTAGGATAGGATAGAGGATAGGGTAGAATAGAGGATAGGATAGGATAGAGGATACGATATGATAGAGGATAGGAAAGAGGATAGGATATAATACAGTATAGGATAGGATTGAGTATAGGATGGGATAGAGGATAGGGAGGGTATAGGATAGGATAGGATAGAGGATAGGATAGGATAGGATAGAGGATAGGATAGGATAGAGGATAGGATAGGATAGAGGATAGGATAGGATAGAGGATACGATATGATAGAGGATAGGAAAGAGGATAGGATATAATACAGTATAGGATAGGATTGAGTATACGATGGGATAGAGGATAGGGAGGGTATAGGATAGGATAGGATAGAGGATAGGATAGGATAGAGGATAGGATAGGATAGAGGGTAGGATAGGATAGAGGATAGGGTAGAATAGAGGATAGGATAGGATAGAGGATAGGATAGGGTAGAGGATAGGATAGGATAGAGGATACGATATGATAGAGGATAGGAAAGAGGATAGGATATAATACAGTATAGGATAGGATTGAGTATAGGGATGGGATAGAGGACAGGATGGGATAGAGGATAGGATATAATAGAGGATAGGATAGGATAGAGGATAGGAGAGGATAGAGGATAGGATAGAGGATAGGATAGGATAGAGGATAGGATAGGACAGAGGATAGAGGATAGGATATGATAGAGGATAGGATAGGAAAGAGGATAGGATATAATACAGTATAGGATAGGATTGAGTATAGGGATGGGATAGAGGACAGGATGGGATAGAGGATAGGATATAATAGAGGATAGGATAGGATAGAGGATAGGAGAGGATAGAGGATAGGATAGACGATAGGATAGGATAGAGGATAGAGGATAGGATAGGATAGAGGATAGGATAGGATAGAGGAGAGGATAGGATAGAGGATAGGATAGGATAGAGGATATTATAGGGTAGAGGATAGGATAGGATAGAGGATACGATATGATTGAGGATAGGAAAGAGGATAGGATATAATACAGTATAGGATGGGATTGAGAATAGGATAGGATAGAGGATATTATAGGGTAGAGGATAGGATAGGATAGAGGATACGATATGATAGAGGATAGGAAAGAGGATAGGATATAATACAGTATAGGATAGGATTGAGTATAGGATGGGAT
>NW_027489213.1:0-71086 GCF_050948215.1 Halictus rubicundus | reverse complement strand
AATCATAGGATAGGATAGAGGAGAGGATAGGATAGAGGATAGGATAGGATAGAGGATAGGATAGGATAGAGGATAGGATAGGATAGAGGATAGGATAGGACAGAGGATTGGATAGGATAGAGGATAGGATAGGATAGCATAGGATAGAGGATAGGATAGGATAGGATAGACGATAGGATAGGATAGAGGATAGGATAGGATAGAGGATAGGATAGGATAGAGGATTGGATAGGATAGAGGATAGGATAGGATAGGATAGGATAGGGCAGAGGATAGGATAGGATAGAGAATAGGATATGATAGAGGATAGGATAGGTTAGAGGATAGGATAGGATAGAGAATAGGATAGGATAGAGGATAGGATAGGATAGAGGATAGGATAGGATAGAGGATAGGATAGGATAGAGGATAGGATAAGATAGAGGATAGGATAGGATAGAGGATAGGATAGGATAGAGGATATGATATGATAAGAGGATAGGAAAGAGGATAGGATATAATACAGAATAGGATAGGATGGAGTATAGGATGGATAGAGGATAGGATATGGTATTGGATAGGATAGAGGATAGGATATAATACAGAATAGGATAGGATTGAGTATTGATGGGATAGAGGATAGATATGGTATTGGATAGGATAGAGGATAGGATAGGATAGAGGACAGGATAGAGGATAGGATAGGATAGAGGGTAGGATAGGATAGAGGATAGGATAGGATAGAGGATAGGATTGTAACCGTTTTTACCTCCTTCTTTACGTTCCTGCCGTTTCTTACCACGCGCACGCTAGTCGCCTCCACACTATGAAGGCACGTCAGAGAAATCGTATTAACGTTAAGCTTCTGATAGATAGATAGGGACGGTTACTACCCTAGTAAGATAAGGTTCGTGCCTCCAGCACTGAAGACGGAGAGGGTTCATACTAACTTGAATCATTCGGAGACGATATTGAGGTAGAAGTAAGTATATTCTGTTGTACTTGATGTTTACAATAATTGGAATCACTATAGTTACAGTACCCTCAGTACTATGGTTGCGGGATTAATATTATTCGCCTTTCGCGCCTAGTCGATCGCGACTACGTGGGATCGTGCCCTCGCATGGGCAGTTGCTCGAGTCCTAACCTGGCTCCACGTCTGTGCCCCTTTCTGATACATGGATCTCGTTACCGTATCGCGAATTTCCCGACCGAACGTGAGCCGTCGTAGCATGCGAGCACTCGTTGCTGACGCAGGAAGTGCCCTAATATGACGACACGTACAAGGCTTCGGTCAGACACCCGACCTGAGGATCGTCTCCGTCGTCACTAGTCAGTGGGTTCGGAGACTAACCGGTATCGGTGGAAAGACGTCAACCGTACTTACTCTGTTCACCGTATCGTAACTTTCCCGAACGAACGTGAGAATCGACTTCCTTCGTGGAGAATACGAATCGAGACGATGCAGTTTCCCTCGTCTCGCTGGCGTTATTCTTCGATTAATCGCTACGGCCGATGATTGCCGTTCGTAGAACTTTATAGACTCGTGTCGTGCGGTTTGCACGACACTTCCTCAGTTTGAGGATATCACGAGACGAAGGAACGCAGTCGGTTTGACTGTATCGCCCCTGAGTCGGTTTGACTCGCTCGCTGCGTACCGAACAGCCCGAAATTCCCGAACCCGATCAAGCTCGCGCCCAGACGTAGATGTGTCCTAATTCTCTCTCGCATCGACCTCATTCGATCCGTATCGCGTGGGGATCGATGCGCGCGCACGCTAATTAGTGGGGGATCCTGCGATCCTTCCTTAAGAGAAGGATGACGGGACGACCAGGGACGTCGTGGTGGGGGTCCGCGTTGCTCATGCGACACGTCGCCCGATCGATACATATCGACATGTAATCGATACGGTTACATATACCCCCCCACCAATTTCGCGATTGCAGTTGCAGGACGCAGTCAAGATGCACTGCGATCGGGTTTAATTCACAAAGCATTGATCGAACATAATAATCGTTTGGACAGAAAAAAAAATGTATACCCTAATTGTATACGCAAAACAAACCAGACCCGCGCATATAAACACCGGTTTCATTAACTAAGCTATCACGGCGCACATTATATGATTTAAACTAAACAATAATGTTAACTCAATAATTGAATTGTATAGAAATTGATTATAATCGTTTGTAAAGAACAAAAAAAAATAAACTTTTAATTGTATTTGTAAAATAAACCAATCAAGGAGCACTGTAGTTGTAACAAAAAAAAACTACACTTATTCTTGTCTCCTGTTTCGTGGTCACGTCTTTATCATTATGGGGGTTTCCTGGAATCGTCCTGCGACGTTACCTTTGTCACGGCATCTGGGATCTTGTTTACTCATCATGTGCCTTGTCTCGATGGAATTTTGTTTACATGTTGGCACCACCCTTTTGCCCGCGCTCATCTCGTACCGCTCGACCTTCGTTACCTGCTAGGTGTTTCTTTGTATGGCTGGTGATATTGCCGCAGGCTCGATGCGTGGAATGTGCCTCTTATGTACTCGTTTTCCGAGGTGGTTTCCTCTCACGTGCTTCGACGATTTTCTTGGGCGTCTTCGTTCTCCTCTAAGTGCGTCGCCCGAATGTGACTTGGACGGGCACTCACCGTCTGTCACTTTGGATTCCACCCTCTGGACGTCGTTCTTGTGATTGGTAATTCTCCCTGGGAGAGCCTTGGAGCATCCTGGGATCTGCGTGTGAGGTCACCCGCCTGATTGATGGTTCTCTGGGAGTTCGAGCCTGGGTGAACTCGCTCGATGGTATGCGTGGCCCGCTCGGTCCATACGTCTGGCTTCTTTGCCCTTGCATATAATTAGGGCGCAGAGGCCAGTCTTTATCACCGGACTGACGCTCGTGATTTCGCTGCGGTTGACCGTTCCACCATTATCAATCGTTCTAATAAGGCTAAGAACGAATCGATTGTGGTGATATTTTGTCCTAACACGCAGTCGTCGGACTGCTTGGGTGAAGTGGCGGGCGAGCGCTAGTACAATTTCTTCGTCGGCGGGTCGTGCACGAGGTCGCGTGCATTCCCATCAGCCGCATTGCGTACGCCACACGTGTTAACCCGGGCTCAGGGCGGTACACACCTGAGTCGAGATTATCCCGTATTTTTCTTTGGATCGCTGTGCTCCAGAATCGTTCAGGAATACTCGGGAGAACTGGTTCCACGTGGTCACTTGCTCCGTGACTATGTCCCACCATTCGCTGGCGATCCCCTTAAGAGCCTGTGTGATGATAAATTTTAACTCATCGTCCGGCACGCGTGCTACTTCGATGAACTGTCGCATCTCACGCAGAAATCTCGGAGGTTTCTCCGTAGTTTTACCTTCGAATACTGGAAGCTTTGGCTTTACGGCAAATGGTCTCGAAGCAGCCAGGTATGATGGCTCCAACCCCGTGGATTCGTGGGTCCTGCCATCGATGGCGAGTGAATCTCGTGGGCATGGAGTGACGTGTGTTATTCATTCCCCTGGGGCCAGGTAGCTCGTTGCGTTGTTCCCGTGGATACTGTTCTGCCCTCGCATTTTCGTGAGTTGCGGGTCGGCGCGGTGCCTCCGCCATCGCGAGTACTTCGTCGAAACCGTCGTGCATCTCCTTCCGGATACGCTCCTCGGTTTCCGCGGCCAGCTGCGATTCGCGATCGAAACGTGAGTCTATTTCGCGCCTCCAATCCCGCATCTCGCGCTTGTGTGCACTAAGCCTTTCATACAAGTCGTCGGAGCTAATCTGCGCTTCCCTAATCTCGGCCAACCTTGCTTCTAGCTCGATTTCGCGACGCTTATTCGCTTGACTTCGCGATCTAAACGCGCCTCGATTTCGCGCTGCCACTCGGCGATGTGCTCACGGGCTTCAACGTGCTCGACATGTATACCCATCCCCGCCGCCAGTTTAACCTCGAGCTGGAGAATCCTTTCATCCTGCCGCGAGAGTTTTAGGCGTAGGTCGCGAATAACGTCACGCAATTGGTCTATGTTCATCCCGTCCTCTGGATCCCGTGGTGGAGTATCAGAGGGCGGGGTGGGGTCACCCCCTGAGGAAACCGTGATTTCGCTCGGACCGGTTGACCCTGGTTCTTTCGTGTTTTAATGCGGTTCTCGTTTGCCATGTTTATCGGCTCCCAACCCTCAATATGTTAGAACCTCTCCGCCCCACGTTGGGCGCCAAATATGTAACCGTTTTTACCTCCTTCTTTTACGTTCCTGCCGTTTCTTACCACGCGCACGCTGTCGCCTCCACACTATGAAGGCACGTGAGAGAAATCGTATTAACGTTAAGCTTCTGATAGATAGATAGGGACGGTTACTACCCTAGTAAGATAAGGTTCGTGCCTCCAGGCACTGGAAGACGGAGAGGTTCATACTAACTTGATCATTCGGAGACGATATTGAGGTAGAGTAAGATATATTCTGTTGTACTTGATGTTTACAATAATTGGAATCACTATAGTTACAGTACCCTCAGTACTATGGTTGCGGGATTAATATTATTCGCCTTTCGCGCCTAGTCGATCGCGACTACGTGGGATCGTGCCCTCGCATGGGCAGTTGCTCGAGTCCTAACCTGGCTCCACGTCTGGGCCCCTTCTGATACATGGATCTCGTTACCGTATCGCGAATTTCCCGACCGAACGTGAGCCGTCGTAGCATGCGAGCACTCGTTGCTTACGCAGGAAGTGCCCGAATGACGGACACGTACAAGGCTTCGGTCAGACACCCGACCCTGAGGATCGTCTCCGTCGTCACTAGTCAGTGGGTTCGGAGACTAACCGGTATCGGTGGAAGACGTCAACCGTACTTACTCTGTTCACCGTATCGTAACTTTCCCGAACGAACGTGAGAATCGACTTCCTTCGTGGAGAATACGAATCGAGACCGATGCAGTTTCCCTCGTCTCGCTGGCGTTATTCTTCGATTAATCGCTACGGCCGATGATTGCCGTTCGTAGAACTTTATAGACTCGTGTCGTGCGGTTTGCACGACACTTCCTCAGTTTGAGGATATCACGAGACGAAGGAACGCAGTCGGTTTGACTGTATCGCCCCTGAGTCGGTTTGACTCGCTCGCTGCGTACCGAACAGCCCGAAATTCCCGAACCCGATCAAGCTCGCGCCCAGACGTAGAGTGTCCTAATTCTCTCTCGCATCGACCTCATTCGATCCGTATCGCGTGGGGATCGATGCGCGCGCACGCTAATTAGTGGGGGATCCTGCGATCCTTCCTTAAGAGAAGGATGACGGGACGACCAGGGACGTCGTGTGGGGGGTCCGCGTTGCTCATGCGACACGTCGCCCGATCGATACATATCGACATGTAATCGATACGGTTACAGGATAGGATAGAGAATAGGATAGGATAGGGGATAGGATAGGATAAAGCATAGGATAGGATAGAGGATAGGATAGGTAGAGGATAGGATAGGATAGAGGATAGGATAGGGATAGAGGATAGGATAGGGTAGAGGATAGGATAGGATAGAGAATAGGATTAGGGTAGAGGATAGGATAGGATAGAGGATAGGATAGGATAGAGGATGGGATAGGATAGAGGATAGGATAGGGTAGAGGATAGGATAGGATAGAGAATAGGATAGGATAGAGGATAGGATAGGATAGAGGATAGGATAGGATAGAGGATAGGATAGATAGAGGATAGGATAGGATAGAGGAGAGGATAGGATAGAGGATAGGATAGGATAGAGGATAGGATAGGATAGAGAATATGATAGGATAGAGGATATTATGGGGTAGAGGATAGGATAGGATAGAGGATATGATATGATAGAGGATAGGAAAGAGGATAGGATAGGATAGAGGATAGGATAGGGTAGAGGATAGGATAGGATAGAGAATAGGATAGGATAGAGGATAGGATAGGATAGAGGATAGGATAGATAGAGGATAGGATAGGATAGAGGATAGGATAGGATATAGGTTAGGATAGGATAGAGGTTAGATAGGATAGAGGATAGGATAGGATAGAGGAGAGGATAGGATAGAGGATAGGATAGGATAGAGGATAGGATAGGATAGAGGATAGGATAGGATAGAGGATAGGATAGGATAGAGGATTGGATAGTGTAGAGGATAGGATAGGATAGGATAGGATAGGATAGGATAGAGGATAGGATATTATAGAGGATAGGATAATATAGAGGGTAGGATAGGATAGAGGATAGGATAGGATAGAGGATAGGATAGGATAAAGGATAGGATAGAGGATCGGATAGGATAGAGGATAGGATAGGATAGAGGATAGGATAGGATAGAGGATAGGATAGGATAGAGGATAGGATAGGATAGAGGATAGGATAGGATAGAGGATAGGATAGGATAGGATAGGATAGGATAGAGGATAGGATAGGATAGAGGATAGGATAGGATAGAGGATAGGATAGGATAGAGGGTAGGGTAGAATTTGGATAGGATACAGGATAGCATAGGATAGAGTACAGGATAGGATAGAGAATGGGATAGGATAGAGGATATTATAGGGTAGAGGATAGGATAGGATAGAGAATAGGATAGGGTAGAGGATAGGATAGGATAGAGGATAGGATAGGATAGAGGATGGGATAGGATAGAGGATAGGATAGGGTAGAGGATAGGATAGGATAGAGAATAGGATAGGATAGAGGATAGGATAGGATAGAGGATAGGATAGGATAGAGGATAGGATAAGATAGAGGATAGGATAGGATAGAGGAGAGGATAGGATAGAGGATAGGATAGGATAGAGGATAGGATAGGATAGAGAATATGATAGGATAGAGGATATTATGGGGTAGAGGATAGGATAGGATAGAGGATATGATATGATAGAGGATAGGAAAGAGGATAGGATATAATACAGAATAGGATAGGATTGAGTATAGGATGGGATAGAGGATAGGATATGGTATTGGATAGGGTAGAGGATAGGAAAGAGGATAGGATATAATACAGAATAGGATAGGATTGAGTATTGGATGGGATAGAGGACAGGATAGAGGATAGGGTAGGATAGAGGATAGGATAGGATAGAGGAGAGGATAGGATAGAGGATAGGATAGGATAGAGGATAGGATAGGATAGAGGATAGGATAGGATAGAGGATTGGATAGGATAGAGGATAGGATAGGATAGGATAGGATAGAGGATAGGATAGGATAGGATAGACGATAGGATAGGATAGAGGATAGGATAGGATAGAGGATTGGATAGGATAGAGGATAGGATAGGATAGGATAGGATAGGGCAGAGGATAGGATAGGATAGAGAATAGGATATGATAGAGGATAGGATAGGTTAGAGGATAGGATAGGATAGAGAATAGGATAGGATAGAGGATAGGATAGGATAGAGGAGAGGAGAGGATAGAGGATAGGATAGGATAGATGATAGGATAGGATAGATGATAGGATAGGATAGAGGATAGGATAGGATAGAGGATAGGATAGGATAGAGGATAGGATAGGATAGAGGATAGGATAAGATAGAGGATAGGATAGGATAGAGGAGAGGATAGAATAGAGGATAGGATAGGATAGAGGATAGGATAGGATAGAGAATAGGATAGGATAGAGGATATTATGGGGTAGAGGATAGGATAGCATAGAGGATATGATATGATAGAGGATAGGAAAGAGGATAGGATATAATACAGAATAGGATAGGATTGAGTATAGGATGGGATAGAGGATAGGATATGGTATTGGATAGGGTAGAGGATAGGAAAGAGGATAGGATATAATACAGAATAGGATAGGATTGAGTATTGGATGGGATAGAGGATAGGATATGGTATTGGATAGGATAGAGGATAGGATAGGATAGAGGATAGGATAGGATAGAGGACAGGATAGAGGATAGGGTAGGATAGAGGATATGATAGGATAGAGAATAGGATAGGATAGAGGATAGGATAGGATAGAGGATATGATAAGATAGAGGATAGGATAGGATAGAGGATAGGATAGGATAGAGGTTAGGATAGGATAGAGGATAGGATAGGATAGAGGATAGGATAGGATAGAGGAGAGGATAGGATAGAGGATAGGATAGGATAGAGGATAGGATAGGATAGAGGATAGGATAGGATAGGATAGAGGATAGGATAGGATAGAGGATTGGATAGGATAGAGGATAGTATAGGATTGGATAGGATAGAGGATAGGATAGGATAGGATAGAGGATAGGATAGGATAGAGGTTAGGATAGTATAGAGGATAGGATAGGATAGAGGAATAGGATAGGATAGAGGATAGGATAGGATAGAGGATAGGATAGGATAGAGGATAGGATAGGATAGAGGATAGGATAGGGTAGAGGATAGGATAGGATAGAGGATAGGATAGGAGGGAGGATAGGATAGGATAGAGGATATGATAAGATAGAGGATAGGATAGGATAGAGGATAGGATAGGATAGAGGTTAGGATAGGATAGAGGATAGGATAGGATAGAGGATAGGATAGGATAGAGGAGAGGATAGGATAGAGGATAGGATAGGATAGAGGATAGGATAGGATAGAGGATAGGATAGGATAGAGGATTGGATAGGATAGAGGATAGTATAGGATTGGATAGGATAGAGGATAGGATAGGATAGGATAGAGGATAGGATAGGATAGAGGTTAGGATAGTATAGAGGATAGGATAGGATAGAGGATAGGATAGGATAGAGGATAGGATAGGATAGAGGATAGGATAGGATAGAGGATAGGATATTATAGAGGATAGGATAATATAGAGGGTAGGATAGGATAGAGGATAGGATAGGATAGAGAATAGGATAGGATAAAGGATAGGATAGAGGATAGGATAGGATAGAGTGTAGGATAGGATAAAGGATAGGATAGAGGATAGGATAGGATAGAGGATAGGATAGGATAGGATAGGATAGAGGATAGGATAGGATAAAGCATAGGATAGAGTAGAGGATAGGATAGGATAGAGGATAGGATAGGATAGAGGATAGGATAGGATAGAGGATAGGATAGGATAGAGGATAGGATAGGATAGAGGATAGGATAGGATAGAGGTTAGGATAGTATAGAGGATAGGATAGGATAGAGGATAGGATATTATAGAGGATAGGATACAATAGAGTGTAGGATAGGATAAAGGATAGGATAGAGGATAGGATAGGATAGAGGAGAGCATAGGATAGATGATAGGATAGGATAGAGGATAGGATAGGATAGAGGATAGGATATGATAGAGGATTGGATAGGATAGAGGATAGGATAGGATAGGATATGATAGGGTAGAGGATTGGATAGGATAGAGAATAGGATATGATAGAGGATAGTATAGGTTAGAGGATAGGATAGGATAGAGAATAGGATAGGATAGAGGATAGGATAGGATAGAGGAGAGGATAGGATAGAGGATAGGATAGGATAGAGGATAGGATAAGATAGAGGATAGGATAGGATAGAGGATAGGATAGGATAGAGGATAGGATAGGATAGAGAATAGGATAGGATAGAGGATAGGATAGGATAGAGGATAGGATAAGATAGAGGATAGGATAGGATAGAGGATAGGATAGGATAGAGGATAGGATAGGATAGAGGGTAGGGTAGAATTTGGATAGGATACAGGATAGCATAGGATAGAGTACAGGATAGGATAGAGAATGGGATAGGATAGAGGATATAATAGGGTAGAGGATAGGATAGAATAGAAGATAGGATAGGATAGAGGATAGGATAGGGTAGAGGATAGGATAGGATAGAGGATAGGATAGGATAGAGGATAGGATAGGGTAGAGGATAGGATAGGATAGAGAATAGGATAGGATAGAGGATAGGATAGGATAGAGGATAGGATAAGATAGAGGATATTATAGGGTAGAGGATAGGATAGAACAGAAGATAGGATAGGATAGAGGATAGGATAGGGTAGAGGATAGGATAGGATACAGGATAGGATAGGATAGAGGATAGGATAGGGTAGAGGATAGGATAGGATAGAGAATAGGATAGGATAGAGGATAGGATAGGATAGGATAGGATAGAGGATAGGATAGGATAGAGGATAGGATAGGATAGAGGATAGGATAGGATAGAGGGTAGGGTAGAATTTGGATAGGATACAGGATAGCATAGGATAGAGTACAGGATAGGATAGAGAATGGGATAGGATAGAGGATATTATAGGGTAGAGGATAGGATAGGATAGAGAATAGGATAGGATAGAGGATATGATATGATAGAGGATAGGAAAGAGGATAGGATAGGATAGAGGATAGGATAGGGTAGAGGATAGGATAGGATAGAGGATAGGATAGGATAGAGGATGGGATAGGATAGAGGATAGGATAGGGTAGAGGATAGGATAGGATAGAGAATAGGATAGTATAGAGGATAGGATAGGATAGAGGATAGGATAGGATAGAGGATAGGATAAGATAGAGGATAGGATAGGATAGAGGAGAGGATAGGATAGAGGATAGGATAGGATAGAGGATAGGATAGGATAGAGGATAGGATAGGATAGAGAATAGGATAGGATAGAGGATAGGATAGGATAGAGGATAGGATAGGATAGAGGATAGGATAGGAAAGAGGATAGGATAGGATAGAGGATAGGATAGGATAGAGGTTATGATAGTATAGAGGATAGGATAGGATAGAGGATAGGATAGGATAGAGGATAGGATAGGATAGAGGATAGGATAGGGTAGAGGATAGGATAGGATAGAGGATAGGATAGGGTAGAGGATAGGATAGGATAGAGGATAGGATAGGATAGGGTAGAGGATAGGATAGGATAGAGAATAGGATAGGATAGAGGATAGGATAGGATAGAGGATAGGATAAGATAGAGGATAGGATAGGATAGAGGATAGGATAGAGGATAGAGGTTAGGATAGAATAGAGGATAGGATAGGATAGAGGATAGGATAGGATAGAGGAGAGGATAGGATAGAGGATAAAATAGGATAGAGGATAGGATAGGATAGAGGATAGGATAGGATAGAGGATAGGATAGGATAGAGGATAGGATAGGATAGAGGATAGGATAGGATAGAGGTTATGATAGTATAGAGGATAGGATAGGATAGAGGATAGGATAAGATAGAGGATAGGATAGGATAGAGGATAGGATAGGATAGAGGATATGATATGATAGAGGATAGGATAAGATAGAGGATAGGATAGGATAGAGGATAGGATAGGATAGAGGTTAGGATAGGATAGAGGATAGGATAGGATAGAGGATAGGATAGGATAGAGGAGAGGATAGGATAGAGGATAGGATAGGATAGAGGATAGGATAGGATAGAGGATAGGATAGGATAGAGGATAGGATAGGATAGAGGATTGGATAGGGTAGAGGATAGGATAGGATAGGATAGGATAGGATAGGATAGAGGATAGGATAGGATAGAGGAGAGGAGAGGATAGAGGATAGGATAGGATAGAGGATAGGATAGGATAGAGGATAGGATAGGATAGAGGATAGGATAGGATAGAGGATAGGATAGGATAGAGGTTAGGATAGTATAGAGGATAGGATAGGATAGAGGATAGGATATTATAGAGGATAGGATAATATAGAGGGTAGGATAGGATAGAGGATAGGATAGGATGGAGGATAGGATAGGATAAAGGATAGGATAGAGGATAGGATAGGATAGAGGATAGGATAGGATAGAGGATAGGATAGGATAGAGGATAGGATAGGATAGAGGATAGGATAGGATAGAGGATAGGATAGGATAGAGGATAGGATAGGATAGAGGATAGGATAGGATAGAGGATAGGATAGGATAGAGGATAGGATAGGATAGGATAGGATAGAGGATAAGGATAGGATAGAGGATTGGATAGGATAGAGGATAGAAGGATAGAGGATAGGATAGGATAGAGGGATAGGTAGGATTTGGATAGGATACAGGATAGCATAGGATAGAGTAAGGATAGGATAGAGAATGGATAGGATAGAGGATATTATAGGGATAGAGGATAGGATAGGATAGAGAATAGGATAGGATAGAGGATATGATATGATAGAGGATAGGAAAGAGGATAGGATAGGATAGAGGATAGGATAGATAGAGGATAGGATAGGAATAGAGGATAGGATAGGATAGAGGATAGGATAGGATAGAGGATAGGATAGGATAGAGAATATGATAGGATAGAGGATATTATTGGGTAGAGGATAGGATAGGATAGAGGATATGATATGATAGAGGATAGGAAAGAGGTTAGGATATAATACAGAATAGGATAGGATTGAGTATAGGATGGATAGAGGATAGGATATGGTATTGGATAGGTAGAGGATAGGAAAGAGGATAGGATATAATACAGAATAGGATAGGATTGAGTATTGGATGGATAGAGGACAGGATAGAGGATAGGGTAGGATAGAGGATAGGATAGGATAGAGGAGAGGATAGGATAGAGGATAGGATAGGATAGAGGATAGGATAGGATAGAGGATAGGATAGGATAGAGGATAGGATAGGATAGAGGATTGGATAGGATAGAGGATAGGATAGGATAGGATAGGATAGAGGATAGGATAGGATAGGATAGACGATAGAGGATAGGATAGGATAGAGAATAGGATAGGATAGAGAATAGGATAGGATAGAGGATAGTATGGGGTAGAGGATAGGATAGCATAGAGGATATGATATGATAGAGGATAGGAAAGAGGATAGGATATAATACAGAATAGGATAGGATTGAGTATAGGATGGGATAGAGGATAGGATATGGTATTGGATAGGGTAGAGGATAGGAAAGAGGATAGGATATAATACAGAATAGGATAGGATTGAGTATTGGATGGGATAGAGGATAGGATATGGTATTGGATAGGATAGAGGATAGGATAGGATAGAGGATAGGATAGGATAGAGGACAGGATAGAGGATAGGGTAGGATAGAGGATATGATAGGATAGAGAATAGGATAGGATAGAGGATAGGATAGGATAGAGGATATGATAAGATAGAGGATAGGATAGGATAGAGGATAGGATAGGATAGAGGTTAGGATAGGATAGAGGATAGGATAGGATAGAGGATAGGATAGGATAGAGGAGAGGATAGGATAGAGGATAGGATAGGATAGATAATAGGATAGGATAGAGGATAGGATAGGATAGAGGATAGGATAGGATAGAGGATTGGATAGGATAGAGGATAGTATAGGATAGGATAGGATAGAGGATAGGATAGGATAGGATAGAGGATAGGATAGGATAGAGGTTAGGATAGTATAGAGGATAGGATAGGATAGAGGATAGGATAGGATAGAGGATAGGATAGGATAGAGGATAGGATAGGATAGAGGATAGGATAGGATAGAGGATAGGATAGGGTAGAGGATAGGATAGGATAGAGAATAGGATAGGATAGAGGATAGGATAGGATAGAGGTTAGGATAAGATAGAGGATAGGATAGGATAGAGGATAGGATAGGATAGAGGTTAGGATAGGATAGAGGATAGGGTAGGATAGAGGATAGGATAAGATAGAGGATAGGATAGGATAGAGGGTAGGGTAGAATTTGGATAGGATACAGGATAGCATAGGATAGAGTACAGGATAGGATAGAGAATGGGATAGGATAGAGGATATTATAGGGTAGAGGATAGGATAGGATAGAAGATAGGATAGGATAGAGGATAGGATAGGGTAGAGGATAGGATAGGATAGAGGATAGGATAGGATAGAGGATAGGATAGGGTAGAGGATAGGATAGGATAGAGAATAGGATAGGATAGAGGATAGGATAGGATAGAGGATAGGATAAGATAGAGGATAGGATAGGATAGAGGATAGGATAGGATAGAGGTTAGGATAGGATAGAGGATAGGATAGGATAGAGGATAGGATAGGATAGAGGAGAGGATAGGATAGAGGATAGGATAGGATAGAGGATAGGGTAGGATAGAGGATAGGATAGGATAGAGGATAGGATAGGATAGAGGGTAGGGTAGAATTTGGATAGGATACAGGATAGCATAGGATAGAGTACAGGATAGGATAGAGAATGGGATAGGATAGAGGATATTATAGGGTAGAGGATAGGATAGGATAGAAGATAGGATAGGATAGAGGATAGGATAGGGTAGAGGATAGGATAGGATAGAGGATAGGATAGGATAGAGGATAGGATAGGATAGAGGATAGGATAGGATAGAGGATAGGATAGGATAGAGGATAGGATAGGATAGAGGATAGGATAGGGTAGAGGATAGGATAGGATAGAGAATAGGATAGGATAGAGGATAGGATAGGATAGAGGATAGGATAAGATAGAGGATAGGATAGGATAGAGGATAGGATAGGATAGAGGTTAGGATAGGATAGAGGATAGGGTAGGATAGAGGATAGGATAGGATAGAGGGTAGGGTAGAATTTGGATAGGATACAGGATAGCATAGGATAGAGTACAGGATAGGATAGAGAATGGGATAGGATAGAGGATATTATAGGGTAGAGGATAGGATAGGATAGAAGATAGGATAGGATAGAGGATAGGATAGGGTAGAGGATAGGATAGGATAGAGGACAGGATAGAGGATAGGGTAGGATAGAGGATATGATAAGATAGAGGATAGGATAGGATAGAGGATAGGATAGGATAGAGGATAGGATAGGATAGGATAGAGGATTGGATAGGATAGAGGATAGGATAGGATAGAGGATATGATAAGATAGAGGATAGGATAGGATAGAGGATAGGATAGGATAGAGGTTAGGATAGGATAGAGGATAGGATAGGATAGAGGATAGGATAGGATGGAGGAGAGGATAGGATAGAGGATAGGATAGGATAGAGGATAGGATAGGATAGAGGATAGGATAGGATAGAGGATAGGATAGGATAGGATAGAGGATTGGATAGGATAGAGGATAGTATAGGATTGGATAGGATAGAGGATAGGATAGGATAGGATAGAGGATAGGATAGGATAGAGGTTAGGATAGTATAGAGGATAGGATAGGATAGAGGATAGGATAGGATAGAGGATAGGATAGGAGGGAGGATAGGATAGGATAGAGGATATGATAAGATAGAGGATAGGATAGGATAGAGGATAGGATAGGATAGAGGTTAGGATAGGATAGAGGATAGGATAGGATAGAGGATAGGATAGGATAGAGGAGAGGATAGGATAGAGGATAGGATAGGATAGAGGATAGGATAGGATAGAGGATAGGATAGGATAGAGGATAGGATAGGATAGAGGATTGGATAGGATAGAGGATAGTATAGGATTGGATAGGATAGAGGATAGGATAGGATAGGATAGAGGATAGGATAGGATAGAGGTTAGGATAGTATAGAGGATAGGATAGGATAGAGGATAGGATAGGATAGAGGATAGGATAGGATAGAGGATAGGATAGGATAGAGGATAGGATAGGGTAGAGGATAGGATAGGATAGAGAATAGGATAGGATAGAGGATAGGATAGGATAGAGGATAGGATAAGATAGAGGATAGGATAGGATAGAGGATAGGATAGGATAGAGGTTAGGATAGGATAGAGGATAGGGTAGGATAGAGGATAGGATAGGATAGAGGATAGGATAGGATAGAGGGTAGGGTAGAATTTGGATAGGATACAGGATAGCATAGGATAGAGTACAGGATAGGATAGAGAATGGGATAGGATAGAGGATATTATAGGGTAGAGGATAGGATAGGATAGAAGATAGGATAGGATAGAGGAGAGGATAGGATAGAGGATAGGATAGGATAGAGGATAGGATAGGATAGAGAATATGATAGGATAGAGGATATTATGGGGTAGAGGATAGGATAGGATAGAGGATATGATATGATAGAGGATAGGAAAGAGGATAGGATATAATACAGAATAGGATAGGATTGAGTATAGGATGGGATAGAGGATAGGATATGGTATTGGATAGGGTAGAGGATAGGAAAGAGGATAGGATATAATACAGAATAGGATAGGATTGAGTATTGGATGGGATAGAGGACAGGATAGAGGATAGGGTAGGATAGAGGATAGGATAGGATAGAGGAGAGGATAGGATAGAGGATAGGATAGGATAGAGGATAGGATAGGATAGAGGATAGGATAGGATAGAGGATAGGATAGGATAGAGGATTGGATAGGATAGAGGATAGGATAGGATAGGATAGGATAGAGGATAGGATAGGATAGGATAGACGATAGAGGATAGGATAGGATAGAGAATAGGATAGGATAGAGGATATTATGGGGTAGAGGATAGGATAGCATAGAGGATATGATATGATAGAGGATAGGAAAGAGGATAGGATATAATACAGAATAGGATAGGATTGAGTATAGGATGGGATAGAGGATAGGATATGGTATTGGATAGGGTAGAGGATAGGAAAGAGGATAGGATATAATACAGAATAGGATAGGATTGAGTATTGGATGGGATAGAGGATAGGATATGGTATTGGATAGGATAGAGGATAGGATAGGATAGAGGATAGGATAGGATAGAGGACAGGATAGAGGATAGGGTAGGATAGAGGATATGATAGGATAGAGAATAGGATAGGATAGAGGATAGGATAGGATAGAGGATATGATAAGATAGAGGATAGGATAGGATAGAGGATAGGATAGGATAGAGGTTAGGATAGGATAGAGGATAGGATAGGATAGAGGATAGGATAGGATAGAGGAGAGGATAGGATAGAGGATAGGATAGGATAGATAATAGGATAGGATAGAGGATAGGATAGGATAGAGGATAGGATAGGATAGAGGATTGGATAGGATAGAGGATAGTATAGGATAGGATAGGATAGAGGATAGGATAGGATAGGATAGAGGATAGGATAGGATAGAGGTTAGGATAGTATAGAGGATAGGATAGGATAGAGGATAGGATAGGATAGAGGATAGGATAGGATAGAGGATAGGATAGGATAGAGGATAGGATAGGATAGAGGATAGGATAGGGTAGAGGATAGGATAGGATAGAGAATAGGATAGGATAGAGGATAGGATAGGATAGAGGTTAGGATAAGATAGAGGATAGGATAGGATAGAGGATAGGATAGGATAGAGGTTAGGATAGGATAGAGGATAGGGTAGGATAGAGGATAGGATAAGATAGAGGATAGGATAGGATAGAGGGTAGGGTAGAATTTGGATAGGATACAGGATAGCATAGGATAGAGTACAGGATAGGATAGAGAATGGGATAGGATAGAGGATATTATAGGGTAGAGGATAGGATAGGATAGAAGATAGGATAGGATAGAGGATAGGATAGGGTAGAGGATAGGATAGGATAGAGGATAGGATAGGATAGAGGATAGGATAGGGTAGAGGATAGGATAGGATAGAGAATAGGATAGGATAGAGGATAGGATAGGATAGAGGATAGGATAAGATAGAGGATAGGATAGGATAGAGGATAGGATAGGATAGAGGTTAGGATAGGATAGAGGATAGGATAGGATAGAGGATAGGATAGGATAGAGGAGAGGATAGGATAGAGGATAGGATAGGATAGAGGATAGGGTAGGATAGAGGATAGGATAGGATAGAGGATAGGATAGGATAGAGGGTAGGGTAGAATTTGGATAGGATACAGGATAGCATAGGATAGAGTACAGGATAGGATAGAGAATGGGATAGGATAGAGGATATTATAGGGTAGAGGATAGGATAGGATAGAAGATAGGATAGGATAGAGGATAGGATAGGGTAGAGGATAGGATAGGATAGAGGATAGGATAGGATAGAGGATAGGATAGGATAGAGGATAGGATAGGATAGAGGATAGGATAGGATAGAGGATAGGATAGGATAGAGGATAGGATAGGATAGAGGATAGGATAGGATAGAGGGTAGGATAGGGTAGAGGATAGGATAGGATAGAGAAAAGGATAGGATAGAGGATAGGATAGGATAGAGGATAGGATAAGATAGAGGATAGGATAGGATAGAGGATAGGATAGGATAGAGGTTAGGATAGGATAGAGGATAGGGTAGGATAGAGGATAGGATAGGATAGAGGGTAGGGTAGAATTTGGATAGGATACAGGATAGCATATGATAGAGTACAGGATAGGATAGAGAATGGGATAGGATAGAGGATATTATAGGGTAGAGGATAGGATAGGATAGAAGATAGGATAGGATAGAGGATAGGATAGGGTAGAGGATAGGATAGGATAGAGGACAGGATAGAGGATAAGGTAGGATAGAGGATATGATAAGATAGAGGATAGGATAGGATAGAGGATAGGATAGGATAGAGGATAGGATAGGATAGGATAGAGGATTGGATAGGATAGAGGATAGGATAGGATAGAGGATATGATAAGATAGAGGATAGGATAGGATAGAGGATAGGATAGGATAGAGGTTAGGATAGGATAGAGGATAGGATAGGATAGAGGATAGGATAGGATGGAGGAGAGGATAGGATAGAGGATAGGATAGGATAGAGGATAGGATAGGATAGAGGATAGGATAGGATAGAGGATAGGATAGGATAGGATAGAGGATTGGATAGGATAGAGGATAGTATAGGATTGGATAGGATAGAGGATAGGATAGGATAGGATAGAGGATAGGATAGGATAGAGGTTAGGATAGTATAGAGGATAGGATAGGATAGAGGATAGGATAGGATAGAGGATAGGATAGGAGGGAGGATAGGATAGGATAGAGGATATGATAAGATAGAGGATAGGATAGGATAGAGGATAGGATAGGATAGAGGTTAGGATAGGATAGAGGATAGGATAGGATAGAGGATAGGATAGGATAGAGGAGAGGATAGGATAGAGGATAGGATAGGATAGAGGATAGGATAGGATAGAGGATAGGATAGGATAGAGGATAGGATAGGATAGAGGATAGGATAGGATAGAGGATTGGATAGGATAGAGGATAGTATAGGATTGGATAGGATAGAGGATAGGATAGGATAGGATAGAGGATAGGATAGGATAGAGGTTAGGATAGTATAGAGGATAGGATAGGATAGAGGATAGGATAGGATAGAGGATAGGATAGGATAGAGGATAGGATAGGATAGAGGATAGGATAGGGTAGAGGATAGGATAGGATAGAGAATAGGATAGGATAGAGGATAGGATAGGATAGAGGATAGGATAAGATAGAGGATAGGATAGGATAGAGGATAGGATAGGATAGAGGTTAGGATAGGATAGAGGATAGGGTAGGATAGAGGATAGGATAGGATAGAGGATAGGATAGGATAGAGGGTAGGGTAGAATTTGGATAGGATACAGGATAGCATAGGATAGAGTACAGGATAGGATAGAGAATGGGATAGGATAGAGGATATTATAGGGTAGAGGATAGGATAGGATAGAAGATAGGATAGGATAGAGGATAGGATAGGGTAGAGGATAGGATAGGATAGAGGATAGGATAGGATAGAGGATAGGATAGGGAGAGGATAGGATAGGATAGAGAATAGGATAGGATAGAGGATAGGATAGGATAGAGGATAGGATAAGATAGAGGATAGGATAGGATAGAGGATAGGATAGGATAGAGGTTAGGATAGGATAGAGGATAGGATAGGATAGAGGATAGGATAGGATAGAGGAGAGGATAGGATAGAGGATAGGATAGGATAGAGGATAGGGTAGGATAGAGGATAGGATAGGATAGAGGATGGGATAGGATAGAGGGTAGGGTAGGATAGAGGATAGGATAGGATAGAGGATAGGATAGGGTAGAGGATAGGATAGGATAGAGGACAGGATAGAGGATAGGGTAGGATAGAGGATATGATAGGATAGAGAATAGGATAGGATAGAGGATAGGATAGGATAGAGGATATGATAAGATAGAGGATAGGATAGGATAGAGGATAGGATAGGATAGAGGTTAGGATAGGATAGAGGATAGGATAGGATAGAGGATAGGATAGGATAGAGGAGAGGAGAGGATAGAGGATAGGATAGGATAGAGGATAGGATAGGATAGAGGATAGGATAGGATAGAGGATAGGATAGGATAGGATAGAGGATTGGATAGGGTAGAGGATAGTATAGGATTGGATAGGATAGAGGATAGGATAGGATAGGATAGAGGATAGGATAGGATAGAGGTTAGGATAGTATAGAGGATAGGATAGGATAGAGGATAGGATAGGATAGAGGATAGGATAGGATAGAGGATAGGATAGGATAGAGGATATGATAAGATAGAGGATAGGATAGGATAGAGGATAGGATAGGATAGAGGTTAGGATAGGATAGAGGATAGGATAGGATAGAGGATAGGATAGGATAGAGGAGAGGATAGGATAGAGGATAGGATAGGATAGAGGATAGGATAGGATAGAGGATGGATAGGATAGAGGATAGGATAGGATAGAGGATTGGATAGGATAGAGGATAGTATAGGATTGGATAGGATAGAGGATAGGATAGGATAGGATAGAGGATAGGATAGGATAGAGGTTAGGATAGTATAGAGGATAGGATAGGATAGAGGATAGGATAGGATAGAGGATAGGATAGGATAGAGGATAGGATAGGATAGAGGATAGGATAGGATAGAGGATAGGATAGGATAGAGGATAGGATAGGGTAGAGGATAGGATAGGATAGAGAATAGGATAGGATAGAGGATAGGATAGGATAGAGGATAGGATAGAGGATAGGATAGGATAGGATAGAGGATAGGATAGGATAAAGCATAGGATAGGATAGAGGATAGGATAGGATAGAGGATAGGATAGGATAGAGGATAGGATAGGATAGAGGTTAGGATAGTATAGAGGATAGGATAGGATAGAGGATAGGATATTATAGAGGATAGGTTACGATAGAGTGTAGGATAGGATAAAGGATAGGATAGAGGATAGGATAGGATAGAGGAGAGGATAGGATAGATGATAGGATAGGATAGAGGATAGGATACGATAGAGGATAGGATATGATAGAGGATTGGATGGGATAGAGGATAGGATAGGATAGGATAGGATAGGGTAGAGGATAGGATAGGATAGAGAATAGGATATGATAGAGGATAGTATAGGTTAGAGGATAGGATAGGGTAGAGAATAGGATAGGATAGAGGATAGGATAGGATAGAGGAGAGGATAGGATAGAGGATAGGATAGGATAGAGGATAGGATAAGATAGAGGATAGGATAGGATAGAGGATAGGATAGGATAGAGGAGAGGATAGGATAGAGGATAGGATAGGATAGAGGATAGGATGGGATAGAGGATAGGATAGGATAGAGAATAGGAAAGGATACGGGATAGGATAGGATAAAGCATAGGATAGGATAGAGGATAGGATAGGATAGAGGATAGGATAGGATAGAGGTTATGATAGTATAGAGGATAGGATAGGATAGAGGATAGGATAGGATAGAGGATAGGATAGGATAGAGGATAGGATAGGGTAGAGGATAGGAGGGGGGAGGGGATCCCATGCCCCCCGCCACCCTCGTCGGTGGCTGAAAAGGGGAGACCGGCTGAAGCCAATTAATGGCCACGTCCAGCCGGTCCCCCCAGTTGGTAGTCCAGGCCAACCTCAACCACTGCTGCCGGGCGCAGGACCTGATGGTCCAGTGCCTGGAGGAGTGGGGGGTTGGCCTGGCCGTCGCCACGGAGCCGTACAGAGTCCCGGACCATCCACACTGGTCCGGGGACGATGACGGCTCCGTGGCGGTGTGGTGGCGTCGCCACTCGGCGACTGTGCCCCCCTGCTCCGTGGTCGAACGGGGCAGGGGGATGGTTATGGTTAAATGGGGAAGACTTTTGGTCGTGGGGTGCTACAACTCACCCAGTTGTGACTCCGCCGCACTCGGGATGTTTCTGGACCGGCTGGGGCTAATGATAGCCCCGTATATAGCCGGTCCAGTGTTGGTCCTGGGGGGCCTCAATGCGAGGTCCACCACCTGGGGTAACCCCGGGACCAACGCCCGAGGCGGAGTCCTGGAAGACTGGGCGGAGGGGATGGAGCTCCGGTTGCTAAACCGGGGCTCCGTGCCTACGTGCGTGAGGTGGAATGGCTGGTCAATTGTGGACGTGTCGTTCGCGACAGCCGCCGCCTCACGCCGTGTGTCCAATTGGCGGGTCTGGAGTGGAGAGACCCTGTCTGACCACAGCTACGTCTTGATGGACGTGGCTGTGGTCTCGGACTCGCCATTGGACACGCCCCTCCGACGTGGCACCCCGTCAGCGCCCAGATGGGCGCTGAAACGACTAGACGGGGACCTCCTGAGGGCCGTGATAATTGGCTCCGCCTGGCCTTCGGCCAGGGAGCGCGGGGTAAATGAGGGGGCGACTTGGATCCGGGGCACGTTGCAGATGATCTGCGACGCGGCGATGCCCCGGGTCCGAGCTCAGCCCCCGAGAAAGTCTGTTTACTGGTGGTCGGGGGAGCTGGCCGAACTTCGCAGTTCGGCCGGCCGAGCCCGCCGCCAGTACACCCGCGCCCGTCGCCGCCAATTCCTGGGCGGCGACGCGGAGCCGAGGGTCGCCGAGCTGTACAGGGAGTACAGATCGGCGGCCGTGGCCCTCAAGCGTGCGATTGCCGCTGCTAAGGCCAAGGCCTGGAATGAGCTCCTGCTCACCCTCCGTGACGATCCGTGGGGACGCCCGTATAAGGCGGTGCTTGGGAAGCTCCGCCCCTGGGCGTCCCCGGTCACGGAGCGGTTGGACCCGGAACTTCTGGAGCGCGTCGTTGACACCCTCTTCCCCCCTGGTGATGGGAATGAGGGGAGGAGGGAACGAGCCCCGGATCCGACCATGGAGTGGTCGGACGAGTTCCGGGTCACTGAGTGGGAGCTGTACCAGGCCGTCCGGGAGCTCCGGGCCAGGGGCAAGAAGGCCCCTGGCCCCGATGGGGTTCCCGGTGGTGTAATGGCCTTAGCTATGGAGGTCCTCGCCCCGGCGTTCAGGAGCGTCATGGACGCGAGCCTGCGCCGGGGAGTCTTCCCCAAGGATTGGAAAGAAGCGTGCCTGGTTCTCCTCCAAAAGGAGGGGAAGCCCGCAGAGTCTCCCTCTGCATACCGGCCGGTGTGTTTACTCGACGAGGCGGGCAAGCTATTCGAAAGAATAATTGCCGCCCGCCTCGTCGAGCATCTGTCGCGGGGTGGTCCCGACCTGAGCGACAGCCAGTATGGATTCCGGAGGGGGCGCTCCACAATTGACGCCCTGGAGCGTCTGCGCCTCCTCCGTGAACGGGCTGTCGCTCGGGGCAGGGCGTTGGTGGCGGTGTCGTTAGACATATCTAACGCCTTCAACGCCCTGCCCTGGAAGGAGATAGTGGGGGCGATGGAACATTTCCAGGTGCCCCCCTATCTCCGGGAGGTGGTCGGAGACTATCTCCGCGACAGGAGGGTGATGTTTACCGGCCGGTATAACATCGTCTACACGAGGGAGACGCACCGCGGCGTTCCACAGGGGTCGGTCCTCGGACCGCTCCTGTGGAACTTGGCATATGACGCGGTGCTGCGGGTTGTCCTCCCCCCGGATACGGGTGTCATCTGCTATGCAGATGACACCCTGGTCTATGCCGAGGGGGAGGACTGGAGGAGAACCAGGCACCTGTGCGAGGCCGCCCTGGACCGCGTGGTCGGACGAATCCGGAGGATGGGGTTGACCGTGGCCGCCGCAAAGACCGAGGCGATCTGGATGTACGGATCGCCTCGGCCGCGGCGGCTACCCCATGGTCAGGACCTCCGGATTCGCGTCGCTGAAACCTCCGTCGAGATCGGGCCCAGGATGAGATACCTGGGCCTGGTCATAGACGGCCGCTGGCGATTCGAAGAACACTTCGAGCTCCTCGCCCCCCGACTAGAGAAGACGGCAGCCGCATTGGCGCGGCTGCTGCCGAATGTCGGGGGGCCGGATTTGAAAGTGCGCCGCCTCTATACGGAGGTGGTGCGGTCTATAGCCCTGTATGGGGCCCCCGTATGGCACCGCTCGCTCGGGGCCAGCACGCCTAGCCGCAAACTCTTAGAAAGAGTGCGGCGGCGGCTGGCCCTGCGGGTCATACGGGGGTACCGCACCATCTCCACCGAGGCGGCGGGACTCCTCGCCGTGATTCCACCCTTCACTGTGGTGGCGGCGGAGCGGGCGAAGCTATACCACATCGCCCGCTCCTTCCGCCGCCCGCCGGGGGTGGAACTCACGCGCGAGGAGGAGGAGGAGCTCGAGGGCCAGAATCGCCAGGCCCGGACGGAAAGTTTATCGGAGTGGAGGGCGATGCTAACGCCCTCCACACGTCCGATTGTCCGGGCCCTCCTGCCCATATTTTATATATGGTGCAGGAGGCGGGGAAGGTTGACCTTCCGCCTCACGCAGGTGCTCTCCGGCCACGGTTGCTTCGGAGAGTACCTGCACAGAATGGGGCGGGAGCCGACTGCGCAGTGCCACCACTGCGGCGAAGATGTGGACACGGCGCGGCACACTCTGGAGGAGTGCCCAGCCTGGGCCGAGCCGCGCCGTGTCCTTAGAGCCGCGGTGGAAGGGTGGGACCTCTCGCTGTCGACCGTGGTCGACCACATGGTCGACAGCGTGAGGTCGTGGAAGGCGGTGGCCTCCTTCTGCGATGATGTTATCAAGCAGAAGGAGGCCGCCGAGCGGGCCCGGGAACGGGACCCGGGCTCCGCGAGGAGGGTGTGGGCGCGGGGACGACCCCCGCGCCGACGTGTGCCCCCCCGGAGGGGGGCGGAGAGGGTAGGGAGGGCGCGGGGGTCTCCCCCGCGCCAACGTGTGCCCCCGGTTGTGGGGGGCGGAGTGGGGCTGGCGCCGGGAGTTTCCCCGCGCCCTGTTACGCCCCCACAACTGGGGGCGGTGTACTTGGGGGCCCGGGGTGTGAGCTGACCCGGGCCCCCGGGGGGGAGCATAGCTCCCCCCGTGATAGGCCGACACCCCCGGGTTATTTTCCCGATGTAGGGGGGGTTTCGGTCCGTCCCTCCCCGATTGGGGAGGGGGATCCGTGGGGGGTATTGGGTGAGGAAGGGTCGGGGCGTGCCGGATCACGCCTCCGACGGCCCTTCCTTCCGGTGGCGGCGTCTTCTTGCCTCGGCCGGGGCTGGTTCCTTCGGGATACCGGCTCCGAGCGGGGCACGAAGACTCCGGGAGCTGTGGGTGGACCGAGCTGGGGCTCGGGAAGCCCAATCCGAAGGCTCCAGGGATGGGGACACCGGGCGGGTCCCTCCGCCCGGGGTCTTATAGCGTAGGCAGTGGGGGAGGCTAACCCCTCCCCCGGGGTATGATGATAGCTGGGAGGTGTCCTGTTGAGTACTCGCGTGATCCAGGCACCTCCCGTGTAGCTTAGGTGGGCGTGAGGTTTTAGTGGGTAGTCTCCGGGGGCTCCGCCCCCCGGAGAGAATCCCACATAACCCCGGCTTCCCCCAGGGAGTCGGGGTATGTATAAAACATTTCCTCACGATAAAAAAAAAAAAAAAAAAAAAGGGTAGAGGATAGGATAGGATAGAGGATAGGATAGGGTAGAGGATAGGATAGGATAGAGGATAGGATAGGATAGGGTAGAGGATAGGATAGGATAGAGAATAGGATAGGATAGAGGATAGGATAGGATAGAGGATAGGATAGGATAGAGGATAGGATAGGATAGAGGATAGGATAGGATAGAGGATAGGATAGGATAGAGGGTAGTGTAGAATTTGGATAGGATACAGGATAGCATAGGATAGAGTACAGGATAGGATAGAGAATGGGATAGGATAGAGGATATTATAGGATAGAGGATAGGATAAGATAGAGGATAGGATAGGATAGAGGATAGGATAGGATAGAGGATATGATATGATAGAGGATAGGATAAGATAGAGGATAGGATAGGATAGAGGATAGGATAGGATAGAGGTTAGGATAGTATAGAGGATAGGATAGGATAGAGGATAGGATATTATAGAGGATAGGATAATATAGAGGGTAGGATAGGATAGAGGATAGGATAGGATAGAGGATAGGATAGGATAAAGGATAGGATAGAGGATAGGATAGGATAGAGGATAGGATAGGATAGAGGATAGGATAGGATAGAGGATAGGATAGGATAGAGGATAGGATAGGATAGAGGATAGGATAGGATAGAGGATAGGATAGGATAGAGGATAGGATAGGATAGAGGATAGGATAGGATAGAGGATAGGATAGGATAGAGGATAGGATAGGATAGAGGATAGGATAGGATAGAGGATAGGATAGGATAGAGGATAGGATAGGATAGAGGATAGGATAGGATAGAGGATAGGATAGGATAGAGGATAGGATAGGATAGAGGGTAGGGTAGAATTTGGATAGGATACAGGATAGCATAGGATAGAGTACAGGATAGGATAGAGAATGGGATAGGATAGAGGATATTATAGGGTAGAGGATAGGATAGGATAGAGAATAGGATAGGATAGAGGATATGATATGATAGAGGATAGGAAAGAGGATAGGATAGGATAGAGGATAGGATAAGATAGAGGATAGGATAGGATAGAGGAGAGGATAGGATAGAGGATAGGATAGGATAGAGGATAGGATAGGATAGAGAATATGATAGGATAGAGGATATTATGGGGTAGAGGATAGGATAGGATAGGATAGAGGATATGATATGATAGAGGATAGGATAGGATAGAGAATATGATAGGATAGAGGATATTATGGGGTAGAGGATAGGATAGGATAGGATAGAGGATATGATATGATAGAGGATAGGAAAGAGGATAGGATATAATACAGAATAGGATAGGATTGAGTATAGGATGGGATAGAGGATAGGATATGGTATTGGATAGGGTAGAGGATAGGAAAGAGGATAGGATATAATACAGAATAGGATAGGATTGAGTATTGGATGGGATAGAGGACAGGATAGAGGATAGGGTAGGATAGAGGATAGGATAGGATAGAGGAGAGGATAGGATAGAGGATAGGATAGGATAGAGGATAGGATAGGATAGAGGATAGGATAGGATAGAGGATAGGATAGGATAGAGGATTGGATAGGATAGAGGATAGGATAGGATAGGATAGGATAGAGGATAGGATAGGATAGGATAGACGATAGAGGATAGGATAGGATAGAGACTAGGATAGGAAAGAGGATATTATGGGGTAGAGGATAGGATAGCATAGAGGATATGATATGATAGAGGATAGGAAAGAGGATAGGATATAATACAGAATAGGATAGGATTGAGTATAGGATGGGATAGAGGATAGGATATGGTATTGGATAGGGTAGAGGATAGGAAAGAGGATAGGATATAATACAGAATAGGATAGGATTGAGTATTGGATGGGATAGAGGATAGGATATGGTATTGGCTAGGATAGAGGATAGGATAGGATAGAGGATAGGATAGGAAAGAGGACAGGATAGAGGATAGGATAGGATAGAGGATAGGATAGGATAGAGGATAGGATAGGATAGAGGATAGGATAGGGTAGAGGATAGGATAGGATAGAGGATAGGATAGGGTAGAGGATAGGATAGGATAGAGGATAGGATAGGATAGGGTAGAGGATAGGATAGGATAGAGAATAGGATAGGATAGAGGATAGGATAGGATAGAGGATAGGATAAGATACAGGATAGGATAGGATAGAGGATAGGATAGGATAGAGATTAGGATAGAAGAGAGGATAGGATAGGATAGAGGATAGGATAGGATAGAGGAGAGGATAGGATAGAGGATAAAATAGGATAGAGGATAGGATAGGATAGAGGATAGGATAGGATAGAGGATAGGATAGGATAGAGGATAGGATAGGATAGGATAGGATAGAGGATAGGATAGGATAGGATAGAGAATAGGATAGGATAGACGATAGGATAGGATAGAGGATAGGATAGGATAGAGGATAGGATAGGATAGAGGTTATGATAGTATAGAGGATAGGATAGGATAGAGGATAGGATAAGATAGAGGATAGGATAGGATAGAGGATAGGATAGGATAGAGGATATGATATGATAGAGGATAGGATAAGATAGAGGATAGGATAGGATAGAGGATAGGATAGGATAGAGGATAGGATAGGATAGAGGAGAGGATAGGATAGAGGATAGGATAGGATAGAGGATAGGATAGGATAGAGGATAGGATAGGATAGAGGATAGGATAGGATAGAGGATTGGATAGGGTAGAGGATAGGATAGGATAGGATAGGATAGGATAGGATAGAGGATAGGATAGGATAGAGGAGAGGAGAGGATAGAGGATAGGATAGGATAGAGGATAGGATAGGATAGAGGATAGGATAGGATAGAGGATAGGATAGGATAGATGATAGGATAGGATAGAGGTTAGGATAGTATAGAGGATAGGATAGGATAGAGGATAGGATATTATAGAGGATAGGATAATATAGAGGGTAGGATAGGATAGAGGATAGGATAGGATAGAGGATAGGATAGGATAAATATAGGATAGAGGATAGGATAGGATAGAGGATAGGATAGGATAGAGGAGAGGATAGGATAGAGGATAGGATAGGATAGAGGATAGGATAGGATAGAGGATAGGATAGGATAGAGGATAGGATAGGATAGAGGATAGGATAGGATAGAGGATAGGAAAGAGGATAGGATAGGATAGAGGATAGGATAGGATAGAGGATAGGATAGGATAGAGGATAGGATAGGATAGAGGATAGGATAGGATAGAGGGTAGGGTAGAATTTGGACAGGATACAGGATAGCATAGGATAGAGTACAGGATAGGATAGAGAATGGGATAGGATAGAGGATATTATAGGGTAGAGGATAGGATAGGATAGAGGATAGGATAGGATAGAGGATAGGATAGGATAGAGGATAGGATAGGATAGAGGATAGGATAGGATAGAGGATAGGATAGGATAGAGGATAGGATAGGATAGAGGATAGGATAGGATAGAGGATAGGATAGGATAGAGAATAGGATAGGATAGAGGATATGATATGATAGAGGATAGGAAAGAGGATAGGATAGGATAGAGGATAGGATAAGATAGAGGATAGGATAGGATAGAGGAGAGGATAGGATAGAGGATAGGATAGGATAGAGGATAGGATAGGATAGAGAATATGATAGGATAGAGGATATTATGGGGTAGAGGATAGGATAGGATAGTGGATATGATATGATAGAGGATAGGAAAGAGGATAGGATATAATACAGAATAGGATAGGATTGAGTATAGGATGGGATAGAGGATAGGATATGGTATTGGATAGGGTAGAGGATAGGAAAGAGGATAGGATATAATACAGAATAGGATAGGATTGAGTATTGGATGGGATAGAGGACAGGATAGAGGATAGGGTAGGATAGAGGATAGGATAGGATAGAGGAGAGGATAGGATAGAGGATAGGATAGGATAGAGGATAGGATAGGATAGAGGATAGGATAGGATAGAGGATAGGATAGGATAGAGGATTGGATAGGATAGAGGATAGGATAGGATAGGATAGGATAGAGGATAGGATAGGATAGGATAGACGATAGAGGATAGGATAGGATAGAGAATAGGATAGGATAGAGGATATTATGGGGTAGAGGATAGGATAGCATAGAGGATATGATATGATAGACGATAGGAAAGAGGATAGGATATAATACAGAATAGGATAGGATTGAGTATAGGATGGGATAGAGGATAGGATATGGTATTGGATAGGGTAGAGGATAGGAAAGAGGATAGGATATAATACAGAATAGGATAGGATTGAGTATTGGATGGGATAGAGGATAGGATATGGTATTGGATAGGATAGAGGATAGGATAGGATAGAGGATAGGATAGGATAGAGGACAGGATAGAGGATAGGGTGGGATAGAGGATATGATAGGATAGAGAATAGGATAGGATAGAGGATAGGATAGGATAGAGGATATGATAAGATAGAGGATAGGATAGGATAGAGGATAGGATAGGATAGAGGTTAGGATAGGATAGAGGATAGGATAGGATAGAGGATAGGATAGGATAGAGGAGAGGATAGGATAGAGGATAGGATAGGATAGAGGATAGGATAGGATAGAGGATAGGATAGGATAGAGGATAGGATAGGATAGAGGATTGGATAGGATAGAGGATAGTATAGGATAGGATAGGATAGAGGATAGGATAGGATAGGATAGAGGATAGGATAGGATAGAGGTTAGGATAGTATAGAGGATAGGATAGGATAGAGGATAGGATAGGATAGAGGATAGGATAGGATAGAGGATAGGATAGGATAGAGGATAGGATAGGATAGAGGATAGGATAGGGTAGAGGATAGGATAGGATAGAGAATAGGATAGGATAGAGGATAGGATAGGATAGAGGTTAGGATAAGATAGAGGATAGGATAGGATAGAGGATAGGATAGGATAGAGGATAGGATAGGATAGAGGTTAGGATAGTATAGAGGATAGGATAGGATAGAGGATAGGATATTATAGAGGATAGGATACGATAGAGTGTAGGATAGGATAAAGGATAGGATAGAGGATGGGATAGGATAGAGGATAGGATAGGATAGAGGATAGGATAGGATAGAGGATAGGATAGGATAGAGGATAGGATAGGATAGGATAGGATAGAGGATAGGATAGGATAGGATAGAGGATAGGATAGGATAAAGCATAGGATAGGATAGAGGATAGGATAGGATAGAGGATAGGATAGGATAGAGGATAGGATAGGATAGAGGATAGGATAGGATAGAGGTTAGGATAGTATAGAGGATAGGATAGGATAGAGGATAGGATATTATAGAGGATAGGATAGGATAGAGGATAGGATAAGATAGAGGATAGGATAGGATAGAGGATAGGAAAGAGGATAGGATATAATACAGAATAGGATAGGATGGAGTATAGGATGGGATAGAGGATAGGATAGGATAGAGGAGAGGATAGGATAGATGATAGGATAGGATAGAGGAGAGGATAGGATAGAGGATAGGATATGATAGAGGATTGGATGGGATAGAGGATAGGATATGATAGAGGATTGGATGGGATAGAGGATAGGATAGGATAGGATAGGATAGGGTAGAGGATAGGATAGGATAGAGAATAGGATATGATAGAGGATAGTATAGGTTAGAGGATAGGATAGGATAGAGAATAGGATAGGATAGAGGATAGGATAGGATAGAGGAGAGGATAGGATAGAGGATAGGATAGGATAGAGGAGAGGATAGGATAGATGATAGGATAGGATAGAGGATAGGATAGGATAGAGGATAGGATATGATAGAGGATTGGATGGGATAGAGGATAGGATAGGATAGGATAGGATAGGGTAGAGGATAGGATAGGATAGAGAATAGGATATGATAGAGGATAGTATAGGTTAGAGGATAGGATAGGATAGAGGATAGGATATGATAGAGGATTGGATGGGATAGAGGATAGGATAGGATAGGATAGGATAGGGTAGAGGATAGGATAGGATAGAGAATAGGATATGATAGAGGATAGTATAGGTTAGAGGATAGGATAGGATAGAGAATAGGATAGGATAGAGGATAGGATAGGATAGAGGATAGGATAGGATAGAGGATAGGATAGGATAGAGGATAGGATAAGATAGAGGATAGGATAGGATAGAGGATAGGATAGGATAGAGGATATGATATGATAGAGGATAGGAAAGAGGATAGGATATAATACAGAATAGGATAGGATGGAGTATAGGATGGGATAGAGGATAGGATATGGTATTGGATAGGATAGAGGATAGGATATAATACAGAATAGGATAGGATTGAGTATTGGATGGGATAGAGGATAGGATATGGAATTGGATAGGATAGAGGATAGGATAGGATAGAGGACAGGATAGAGGATAGGATAGGATAGGATAGAGGGTAGGATAGGATAGAGGATAGGATAGGATAGAGGATAGGATAGGATAGAGGATAGGATAGGATAGAGAATAGGATAGGATAGGGGATAGGATAGGATAAAGCATAGGATAGGATAGAGGATAGGATAGGATAGAGGATAGGATAGGATAGAGGTTAGGATAGTATAGAGGATAGGATAGGATAGAGGATAGGATATTATAGAGGATAGGATAATATAGAGGGTAGGATAGGATAGAGGATAGGATAGGATAGAGGATAGGATAGGATAAAGGATAGGATAGAGGATAGGATAGGATAGGATAGAGGATAGGATAGGATAAAGCATAGGATAGGATAGAGGATAGGATAGGATAGAGGATAGGATAGGATAGAGGATAGGATAGGATAGAGGATAGGATAGGATAGAGGTTAGGATAGTATAGAGGATAGGATAGGATAGAGGATAGGATATTATAGAGGATAGGATAGGATAGAGGATAGGATAAGATAGAGGATAGGATAGGATAGAGGATAGGATAGGATAGAGGATATGATATGATAGAGGATAGGAAAGAGGATAGGATATAATACAGAATAGGATAGGATGGAGTATAGGATGGGATAGAGGATAGGATAGGATAGAGGAGAGGATAGGATAGATGATAGGATAGGATAAAGCATAGGATAGGATAGAGGATAGGATAGGATAGAGGATAGGATAGGATAGAGGATAGGATAGGATAGAGAATAGGATAGGATAGGGGATAGGATAGGATAAAGCATAGGATAGGATAGAGGATAGGATACGGTAGAGGATAGGATAGGATAGAGGATAGGATAGGATAGAGGATAGGATAGGGTAGAGGATAGGATAGGATAGTGGATAGGATAGGGTAGAGGATAGGATAGGATAGAGGATAGGATAGGATAGAGGATGGGATAGGATAGAGGATAGGATAGGGTATAGGATAGGATAGGATAGAGAATAGGATAGGATAGAGGATAGGATAGGATAGAGGATAGGATAGGATAGAGGTTAGGATAGGATAGAGGATAGGATAGGATAGAGGATAGGATAGGATAGAGGAGAGGATAGGATAGAGGATAGGATAGGATAGAGGATAGGATAGGATAGAGGATAGGATAGGATAGAGGATAGGATAGGATAGAGGATTGGATAGGGTAGAGGATAGGATAGGATAGGATAGGATAGGATAGGATAGGATAGAGGATAGGATAGGATAGAGGAGAGGAGAGGATAGAGGATAGGATAGGATAGAGGATAGGATAGGATAGAGGATAGGATAGGATAGAGGATAGGATAGGATAGAGGTTAGGATAGTATAGAGGATAGGATAGGATGGAGGATAGGATATTATAGGGGATAGGATAATATAGAGGGTAGGATAGGATAGAGGATAGGATAGGATAGAGGATAGGATAGGATAAAGGATAGGATAGAGGATAGGATAGGATAGAGGATAGGATAGGATAGAGGATAGGATAGGATAGAGGATAGGATAGGATAGAGGATAGGATAGGATAGAGGATAGGATAGGATAGAGGATAGGATAGGATAGGATAGGATAGAGGATAGGATAGGATAGAGGATAGGATAGGATAGAGGGTAGGGTAGAATTTGGATAGGATACAGGATAGCATAGGATAGAGTACAGGATAGGATAGAGAATGGGATAGGATAGAGGATATTATAGGATAGAGGATAGGATAAGATAGAGGATAGGATAGGATAGAGGATAGGATAGGATAGAGGATATGATATGATAGAGGATAGGATAAGATAGAGGATAGGATAGGATAGAGGATAGGATAGGATAGAGGTTAGGATAGTATAGAGGATAGGATAGGATAGAGGATAGGATATTATAGAGGATAGGATAATATAGAGGGTAGGATAGGATAGAGGATAGGATAGGATAGAGGATAGGATAGGATAAAGGATAGGATAGAGGATAGGATAGGATAGAGGATAGGATAGGATAGAGGATAGGATAGGATAGAGGATAGGATAGGATAGAGGATAGGATAGGATAGAGGATAGGATAGGATAGAGGATAGGATAGGATAGAGGATAGGATAGGATAGAGGATAGGATAGGATAGAGGATAGGATAGGATAGAGGATAGGATAGGATAGAGGATAGGATAGGATAGAGGATAGGATAGGATAGAGGATAGGATAGGATAGAGTATAGGATAGGATAGAGGGTAGGGTAGAATTTGGATAGGATACAGGATAGCATAGGATAGAGTACAGGATAGGATAGAGAATGGGATAGGATAGAGGATATTATAGGGTAGAGGATAGGATAGGATAGAGAATAGGATAGGATAGAGGATATGATATGATAGAGGATAGGAAAGAGGATAGGATAGGATAGAGGATAGGATAAGATAGAGGATAGGATAGGATAGAGGAGAGGATAGGATAGAGGATAGGATAGGATAGAGGATAGGATAGGATAGAGAATATGATAGGATAGAGGATATTATGGGGTAGAGGATAGGATAGGATAGGATAGAGGATATGATATGATAGAGGATAGGATAGGATAGAGAATATGATAGGATAGAGGATATTATGGGGTAGAGGATAGGATAGGATAGGATAGAGGATATGATATGATAGAGGATAGGAAAGAGGATAGGATATAATACAGAATAGGATAGGATTGAGTATAGGATGGGATAGAGGATAGGATATGGTATTGGATAGGGTAGAGGATAGGAAAGAGGATAGGATATAATACAGAATAGGATAGGATTGAGTATTGGATGGGATAGAGGACAGGATAGAGGATAGGGTAGGATAGAGGATAGGATAGGATAGAGGAGAGGATAGGATAGAGGATAGGATAGGATAGAGGATAGGATAGGATAGAGGATAGGATAGGATAGAGGATAGGTTAGGATAGAGGATTGGATAGGATAGAGGATAGGATAGGATAGGATAGGATAGAGGATAGGATAGGATAGGATAGACGATAGAGGATAGGATAGGATAGAGAATAGGATAGGATAGAGGATATTATGGGGTAGACGATAGGATAGCATAGAGGATATGATATGATAGAGGATAGGAAAGAGGATAGGATATAATACAGAATAGGATAGGATTGAGTATAGGATGGGATAGAGGATAGGATATGGTATTGGATAGGGTAGAGGATAGGAAAGAGGATAGGATATAATACAGAATAGGATAGGATTGAGTATTGGATGGGATAGAGGATAGGATATGGTATTGGCTAGGATAGAGGATAGGATAGGATAGAGGATAGGATAGGAAAGAGGACAGGATAGAGGATAGGATAGGATAGAGGATAGGATAGGATAGAGGATAGGATAGGATAGAGGATAGGATAGGGTAGAGGATAGGATAGGATAGAGGATAGGATAGGGTAGAGGATAGGATAGGATAGAGGATAGGATAGGATAGGGTAGAGGATAGGATAGGATAGAGAATAGGATAGGATAGAGGATAGGATAGGATAGAGGATAGGATAAGATACAGGATAGGATAGGATAGAGGATAGGATAGGATAGAGATTAGGATAGAAGAGAGGATAGGATAGGATAGAGGATAGGATAGGATAGAGGAGAGGATAGGATAGAGGATAAAATAGGATAGAGGATAGGATAGGATAGAGGATAGGATAGGATAGAGGATAGGATAGGATAGAGGATAGGATAGGATAGGATAGGATAGAGGATAGGATAGGATAGGATAGAGAATAGGATAGGATAGACGATAGGATAGGATAGAGGATAGGATAGGATAGAGGATAGGATAGGATAGAGGTTATGATAGTATAGAGGATAGGATAGGATAGAGGATAGGATAAGATAGAGGATAGGATAGGATAGAGGATAGGATAGGATAGAGGATATGATATGATAGAGGATAGGATAAGATAGAGGATAGGATAGGATAGAGGATAGGATAGGATAGAGGTTAGGATAGGATAGAGGATAGGATAGGATAGAGGAAAGGATAGGATAGAGGAGAGGATAGGATAGAGGATAGGATAGGATAGAGGATAGGATAGGATAGAGGATAGGATAGGATAGAGGATAGGATAGGATAGAGGATTGGATAGGGTAGAGGATAGGATAGGATAGGATAGGATAGGATAGGATAGAGGATAGGATAGGATAGAGGAGAGGAGAGGATAGAGGATAGGATAGGATAGAGGATAGGATAGGATAGAGGATAGGATAGGATAGAGGATAGGATAGGATAGAGGATAGGATAGGATAGATGATAGGATAGGATAGAGGTTAGGATAGTATAGAGGATAGGATAGGATAGAGGATAGGATATTATAGAGGATAGGATAATATAGAGGGTAGGATAGGATAGAGGATAGGATAGGATAGAGGATAGGATAGGATAAATATAGGATAGAGGATAGGATAGGATAGAGGATAGGATAGGATAGAGGATAGGATAGGATAGAGGATAGGATAGGATAGAGGATAGGATAGGATAGAGGATAGGATAGGATAGAGGATAGGATAGGATAGAGGATAGGATAGAGGATAGAGGATAGGATAGGATAGAGGATAGGATAGGATAGAGGATAGGATAGGATAGAGGATAGGATAGAGGATAGGATAGGATAGAGGATAGGATAGGATAGAGGATAGGATAGGATAGAGGATAGGATAGGATAGAGGATAGGATAGGATAGAGGGTAGGGTAGAATTTGGACAGGATACAGGATAGCATAGGATAGAGTACAGGATAGGATAGAGAATGGGATAGGATAGAGGATATTATAGGGTAGAGGATAGGATAGGATAGAGGATAGGATAGGATAGAGGATAGGATAGGATAGAGGATAGGATAGGATAGAGGATAGGATAGGATAGAGGATAGGATAGGATAGAGGATAGGATAGGATAGAGGATAGGATAGGATAGAGAATAGGATAGGATAGAGGATATGATATGATAGAGGATAGGAAAGAGGATAGGATAGGATAGAGGATAGGATAAGATAGAGGATAGGATAGGATAGAGGAGAGGATAGGATAGAGGATAGGATAGGATAGAGGATAGGATAGGATAGAGAATATGATAGGATAGAGGATATTATGGGGTAGAGGATAGGATAGGATAGTGGATATGATATGATAGAGGATAGGAAAGAGGATAGGATATAATACAGAATAGGATAGGATTGAGTATAGGATGGGATAGAGGATAGGATATGGTATTGGATAGGGTAGAGGATAGGAAAGAGGATAGGATATAATACAGAATAGGATAGGATTGAGTATTGGATGGGATAGAGGACAGGATAGAGGATAGGGTAGGATAGAGGATAGGATAGGATAGAGGAGAGGATAGGATAGAGGATAGGATAGGATAGAGGATAGGATAGGATAGAGGATAGGATAGGATAGAGGATAGGATAGGATAGAGGATTGGATAGGATAGAGGATAGGATAGGATAGGATAGGATAGAGGATAGGATAGGATAGGATAGACGATAGAGGATAGGATAGGATAGAGAATAGGATAGGATAGAGGATATTATGGGGTAGAGGATAGGATAGCATAGAGGATATGATATGATAGACGATAGGAAAGAGGATAGGATATAATACAGAATAGGATAGGATTGAGTATAGGATGGGATAGAGGATAGGATATGGTATTGGATAGGGTAGAGGATAGGAAAGAGGATAGGATATAATACAGAATAGGATAGGATTGAGTATTGGATGGGATAGAGGATAGGATATGGTATTGGATAGGATAGAGGATAGGATAGGATAGAGGATAGGATAGGATAGAGGACAGGATAGAGGATAGGGTAGGATAGAGGATATGATAGGATAGAGAATAGGATAGGATAGAGGATAGGATAGGATAGAGGATATGATAAGATAGAGGATAGGATAGGATAGAGGATAGGATAGGATAGAGGTTAGGATAGGATAGAGGATAGGATAGGATAGAGGATAGGATAGGATAGAGGAGAGGATAGGATAGAGGATAGGATAGGATAGAGGATAGGATAGGATAGAGGATAGGATAGGATAGAGGATAGGATAGGATAGAGGATTGGATAGGATAGAGGATAGTATAGGATAGGATAGGATAGAGGATAGGATAGGATAGGATAGAGGATAGGATAGGATAGAGGTTAGGATAGTATAGAGGATAGGATAGGATAGAGGATAGGATAGGATAGAGGATAGGATAGGATAGAGGATAGGATAGGATAGAGGATAGGATAGGATAGAGGATAGGATAGGGTAGAGGATAGGATAGGATAGAGAATAGGATAGGATAGAGGATAGGATAGGATAGAGGTTAGGATAAGATAGAGGATAGGATAGGATAGAGGATAGGATAGGATAGAGGATAGGATAGGATAGAGGTTAGGATAGTATAGAGGATAGGATAGGATAGAGGATAGGATATTATAGAGGATAGGATACGATAGAGTGTAGGATAGGATAAAGGATAGGATAGAGGATGGGATAGGATAGAGGATAGGATAGGATAGAGGATAGGATAGGATAGAGGATAGGATAGGATAGAGGATAGGATAGGATAGGATAGGATAGAGGATAGGATAGGATAGGATAGAGGATAGGATAGGATAAAGCATAGGATAGGATAGAGGATAGGATAGGATAGAGGATAGGATAGGATAGAGGATAGGATAGGATAGAGGATAGGATAGGATAGAGGTTAGGATAGTATAGAGGATAGGATAGGATAGAGGATAGGATATTATAGAGGATAGGATAGGATAGAGGATAGGATAAGATAGAGGATAGGATAGGATAGAGGATAGGATAGGATAGAGGATATGATATGATAGAGGATAGGAAAGAGGATAGGATATAATACAGAATAGGATAGGATGGAGTATAGGATGGGATAGAGGATAGGATAGGATAGAGGAGAGGATAGGATAGATGATAGGATAGGATAGAGGATAGGATAGGATAGAGGATAGGATATGATAGAGGATTGGATGGGATAGAGGATAGGATATGATAGAGGATTGGATGGGATAGAGGATAGGATAGGATAGGATAGGATAGGGTAGAGGATAGGATAGGATAGAGAATAGGATATGATAGAGGATAGTATAGGTTAGAGGATAGGATAGGATAGAGAATAGGATAGGATAGAGGATAGGATAGGATAGAGGAGAGGATAGGATAGAGGATAGGATAGGATAGAGGAGAGGATAGGATAGATGATAGGATAGGATAGAGGATAGGATAGGATAGAGGATAGGATATGATAGAGGATTGGATGGGATAGAGGATAGGATAGGATAGGATAGGATAGGGTAGAGGATAGGATAGGATAGAGAATAGGATATGATAGAGGATAGTATAGGTTAGAGGATAGGATAGGATAGAGGATAGGATATGATAGAGGATTGGATGGGATAGAGGATAGGATAGGATAGGATAGGATAGGGTAGAGGATAGGATAGGATAGAGAATAGGATATGATAGAGGATAGTATAGGTTAGAGGATAGGATAGGATAGAGAATAGGATAGGATAGAGGATAGGATAGGATAGAGGATAGGATAGGATAGAGGATAGGATAGGATAGAGGATAGGATAAGATAGAGGATAGGATAGGATAGAGGATAGGATAGGATAGAGGATATGATATGATAGAGGATAGGAAAGAGGATAGGATATAATACAGAATAGGATAGGATGGAGTATAGGATGGGATAGAGGATAGGATATGGTATTGGATAGGATAGAGGATAGGATATAATACAGAATAGGATAGGATTGAGTATTGGATGGGATAGAGGATAGGATATGGAATTGGATAGGATAGAGGATAGGATAGGATAGAGGACAGGATAGAGGATAGGATAGGATAGGATAGAGGGTAGGATAGGATAGAGGATAGGATAGGATAGAGGATAGGATAGGATAGAGGATAGGATAGGATAGAGAATAGGATAGGATAGGGGATAGGATAGGATAAAGCATAGGATAGGATAGAGGATAGGATAGGATAGAGGATAGGATAGGATAGAGGTTAGGATAGTATAGAGGATAGGATAGGATAGAGGATAGGATATTATAGAGGATAGGATAATATAGAGGGTAGGATAGGATAGAGGATAGGATAGGATAGAGGATAGGATAGGATAAAGGATAGGATAGAGGATAGGATAGGATAGGATAGAGGATAGGATAGGATAAAGCATAGGATAGGATAGAGGATAGGATAGGATAGAGGATAGGATAGGATAGAGGATAGGATAGGATAGAGGATAGGATAGGATAGAGGTTAGGATAGTATAGAGGATAGGATAGGATAGAGGATAGGATATTATAGAGGATAGGATAGGATAGAGGATAGGATAAGATAGAGGATAGGATAGGATAGAGGATAGGATAGGATAGAGGATATGATATGATAGAGGATAGGAAAGAGGATAGGATATAATACAGAATAGGATAGGATGGAGTATAGGATGGGATAGAGGATAGGATAGGATAGAGGAGAGGATAGGATAGATGATAGGATAGGATAGAGGATAGGATAGGATAGAGGATAGGATATGATAGAGGATTGGATGGGATAGAGGATAGGATAGGATAGGATAGGATAGGGTAGAGGATAGGATAGGATAGAGAATAGGATATGATAGAGGATAGTATAGGTTAGAGGATAGGATAGGATAGAGAATAGGATAGGATAGAGGATAGGATAGGATAGAGGAGAGGATAGGATAGAGGATAGGATAGGATAGAGGATAGGATAAGATAGAGGATAGGATAGGATAGAGGATAGGATAGGATAGAGGATATGATATGATAGAGGATAGGAAAGAGGATAGGATATAATACAGAATAGGATAGGATGGAGTATAGGATGGGATAGAGGATAGGATATGGTATTGGATAGGATAGAGGATAGGATATAATACAGAATAGGATAGGATTGAGTATTGGATGGGATAGAGGATAGGATATGGTATTGGATAGGATAGAGGATAGGATAGGATAGAGGACAGGATAGAGGATAGGTTAGGATAGGATAGAGGGTAGGATAGGATAGAGGATAGGATAGGATAGAGGATAGGATAGGATAGAGGATAGGATAGGATAGAGGATAGGATAGGATAGAGAATAGGATAGGATAGGGGATAGGATAGGATAAAGCATAGGATAGGATAGAGGATAGGATAGGATAGAGGATAGGATAGGATAGAGGTTAGGATAGTATAGAGGATAGGATAGGATAGAGGATAGGATATTATAGAGGATAGGATAATATAGAGGGTAGGATAGGATAGAGGATAGGATAGGATAGAGGATAGGATAGGATAAAGGATAGGATAGAGGATAGGATAGAATAGAGTGTAGGATAGGATAAAGGATAGGATAGAGGATAGGATAGGATAGAGGATAGGATAGGATAGGATAGGATAGAGGATAGGATAGGATAGGATAGAGGATAGGATAGGATAGGATAGAGGATAGGATAGGATAAAGCATAGGATAGGATAGAGGATAGGATAGGATAGAGGATAGGATAGGATAGAGGATAGGATAGGATAGAGGATAGGATAGGATAGAGGATAGGATAGGATAGAGGTTAGGATAGTATAGAGGATAGGATAGGATAGAGGATAGGATATTATAGAGGATAGGATACAATAGAGTGTAGGATAGGATAAAGGATAGGATAGAGGATAGGATAGGATAGAGGAGAGGATAGGATAGATGATAGGATAGGATAGAGGATAGGATAGGATAGAGGATAGGATATGATAGAGGATTGGATAGGATAGAGGATAGGATAGGATAGGATATGATAGGGTGGAGGATTGGATAGGATAGAGAATAGGATATGATAGAGGATAGTATAGGTTAGAGGATAGGATAGGATAGAGAATAGGATAGGATAGAGGATAGGATAGGATAGAGGAGAGGATAGGATAGAGGATAGGATAGGATAGAGGATAGGATAAGATAGAGGATAGGATAGGATAGAGGATAGGATAGGATAGAGGATATGATATGATAGAGGATAGGAAAGAGGATAGGATATAATACAGAATAGGATAGGATGGAGTATAGGATGGGATAGAGGATAGGATATGGTATTGGATAGGATAGAGGATAGGATATAATACAGAATAGGATAGGATTGAGTATTGGATGGGATAGAGGATAGGATATGGTATTGGATAGGATAGAGGATAGGATAGGATAGAGGACAGGATAGAGGATAGGATAGGATAGGATAGAGGGTAGGATAGGATAGAGGATAGGATAGGATAGAGGATAGGATAGGATAGAGGATAGGATAGGATAGAGGATAGGATAGGATAGAGAATAGGATAGGATAGGGGATAGGATAGGATAAAGCATAGGATAGGATAGAGGATAGGATACGGTAGAGGATAGGATAGGATAGAGGATAGGATAGGATAGAGGATAGGATAGGGTAGAGGATAGGATAGGATAGTGGATAGGATAGGGTAGAGGATAGGATAGGATAGAGGATAGGATAGGATAGAGGATGGGATAGGATAGAGGATAGGATAGGGTATAGGATAGGATAGGATAGAGAATAGGATAGGATAGAGGATAGGATAGGATAGAGGATAGGATAGGATAGAGGTTAGGATAGGATAGAGGATAGGATAGGATAGAGGATAGGATAGGATAGAGGAGAGGATAGGATAGAGGATAGGATAGGATAGAGGATAGGATAGGATAGAGGATAGGATAGGATAGAGGATAGGATAGGATAGAGGATTGGATAGGGTAGAGGATAGGATAGGATAGGATAGGATAGGATAGGATAGGATAGAGGATAGGATAGGATAGAGGAGAGGAGAGGATAGAGGATAGGATAGGATAGAGGATAGGATAGGATAGAGGATAGGATAGGATAGAGGATAGGATAGGATAGAGGATAGGATAGGATAGAGGTTAGGATAGTATAGAGGATAGGATAGGATGGAGGATAGGATATTATAGGGGATAGGATAATATAGAGGGTAGGATAGGATAGAGGATAGGATAGGATAGAGGATAGGATAGGATAAAGGATAGGATAGAGGATAGGATAGGATAGAGGATAGGATAGGATAGAGGATAGGATAGGATAGAGGATAGGATAGGATAGAGGATAGGATAGGATAGAGGATAGGATAGGATAGAGGATAGGATAGGATAGAGGATAGGATAGGATAGAGGATAGGATAGGATAGGATAGGATAGAGGATAGGATAGGATAGAGGATAGGATAGGATAGAGGATAGGATAGGATAGAGGATAGGATAGGATAGAGGGTAGGGTAGAATTTGGATAGGATACAGGATAGCATAGGATAGAGTACAGGATAGGATAGAGAATGGGATAGGATAGAGGATATTATAGGGTAGAGGATAGGATAGGATAGAGAATAGGATAGGATAGAGGATATGATATGATAGAGGATAGGAAAGAGGATAGGATAGGATAGAGGATAGGATAGGGTAGAGGATAGGATAGGATAGAGGATAGGATAGGATAGAGGATGGGATAGGATAGAGGATAGGATAGGGTAGAGGATAGGATAGGATAGAGAATAGGATAGGATAGAGGATAGGATAGGATAGAGGATAGGATAGGATAGAGAATAGGATAGGATAGGGGATAGGATAGGATAAATCATAGGATAGGATAGAGGATAGGATAGGATAGAGGATAGGATAGGATAGAGGATAGGATAGGATAGAGGATAGGATAGGATAGAGGATAGGATAGGATAGAGGATAGGATAGGATAGAGGATAGGATAGGATAGAGGATAGGATAGGATAGAGGATAGGATAGGATAGAGGATAGGATAGGATAGAGGATAGGATAGGATAGAGGATAGGATAGGATAGAGGATAGGATAGGATAGAGGATAGGATAGGATAGAGGATTGGATAGGGTAGAGGATAGGATAGGATAGGATAGGATAGGATAGGATAGAGGATAGGAAAGGATAGAGGAGAGGAGAGGATAGAGGATAGGATAGGATAGAGGATAGGATAGGATAGAGGATAGGATAGGATAGAGGATAGGATAGGATAGAGGATAGGATAGGATAGGATAGGATAGGATAGAGGATAGGATAGGATAGGATAGAGAATAGGATAGGATAGAGGATAGGATAGGATAGAGGATAGGATAGGATAGAGGATAGGATAGGATAGAGGATAGGATAGGATAAAGGATAGGATAGAGGATAGGATAGGATAGGATAGAGGATAGGATAGGATAAAGCATAGGATAGGATAGAGGATAGGATAGGATAGAGGATAGGATAGGATAGAGGATAGGATAGGATAGAGGATAGGATAGGATAGAGGTTAGGATAGTATAGAGGATAGGATAGGATAGAGGATAGGATATTATAGAGGATAGGATAGGATAGAGGATAGGATAAGATAGAGGATAGGATAGGATAGAGGATAGGATAGGATAGAGGATATGATATGATAGAGGATAGGAAAGAGGATAGGATATAATACAGAATAGGATAGGATGGAGTATAGGATGGGATAGAGGATAGGATAGGATAGAGGAGAGGATAGGATAGATGATAGGATAGGATAGAGGATAGGATAGGATAGAGGATAGGATATGATAGAGGATTGGATGGGATAGAGGATAGGATAGGATAGGATAGGATAGGGTAGAGGATAGGATAGGATAGAGAATAGGATATGATAGAGGATAGTATAGGTTAGAGGATAGGATAGGATAGAGAATAGGATAGGATAGAGGATAGGATAGGATAGAGGAGAGGATAGGATAGAGGATAGGATAGGATAGAGGATAGGATAAGATAGAGGATAGGATAGGATAGAGGATAGGATAGGATAGAGGATATGATATGATAGAGGATAGGAAAGAGGATAGGATATAATACAGAATAGGATAGGATGGAGTATAGGATGGGATAGAGGATAGGATATGGTATTGGATAGGATAGAGGATAGGATATAATACAGAATAGGATAGGATTGAGTATTGGATGGGATAGAGGATAGGATATGGTATTGGATAGGATAGAGGATAGGATAGGATAGAGGACAGGATAGAGGATAGGTTAGGATAGGATAGAGGGTAGGATAGGATAGAGGATAGGATAGGATAGAGGATAGGATAGGATAGAGGATAGGATAGGATAGAGGATAGGATAGGATAGAGAATAGGATAGGATAGGGGATAGGATAGGATAAAGCATAGGATAGGATAGAGGATAGGATAGGATAGAGGATAGGATAGGATAGAGGTTAGGATAGTATAGAGGATAGGATAGGATAGAGGATAGGATATTATAGAGGATAGGATAATATAGAGGGTAGGATAGGATAGAGGATAGGATAGGATAGAGGATAGGATAGGATAAAGGATAGGATAGAGGATAGGATAGAATAGAGTGTAGGATAGGATAAAGGATAGGATAGAGGATAGGATAGGATAGAGGATAGGATAGGATAGGATAGGATAGAGGATAGGATAGGATAGGATAGAGGATAGGATAGGATAGGATAGAGGATAGGATAGGATAGGATAGAGGATAGGATAGGATAAAGCATAGGATAGGATAGAGGATAGGATAGGATAGAGGATAGGATAGGATAGAGGATAGGATAGGATAGAGGATAGGATAGGATAGAGGATAGGATAGGATAGAGGTTAGGATAGTATAGAGGATAGGATAGGATAGAGGATAGGATATTATAGAGGATAGGATACAATAGAGTGTAGGATAGGATAAAGGATAGGATAGAGGATAGGATAGGATAGAGGAGAGGATAGGATAGATGATAGGATAGGATAGAGGATAGGATAGGATAGAGGATAGGATATGATAGAGGATTGGATAGGATAGAGGATAGGATAGGATAGGATATGATAGGGTGGAGGATTGGATAGGATAGAGAATAGGATATGATAGAGGATAGTATAGGTTAGAGGATAGGATAGGATAGAGAATAGGATAGGATAGAGGATAGGATAGGATAGAGGAGAGGATAGGATAGAGGATAGGATAGGATAGAGGATAGGATAAGATAGAGGATAGGATAGGATAGAGGATAGGATAGGATAGAGGATATGATATGATAGAGGATAGGAAAGAGGATAGGATATAATACAGAATAGGATAGGATGGAGTATAGGATGGGATAGAGGATAGGATATGGTATTGGATAGGATAGAGGATAGGATATAATACAGAATAGGATAGGATTGAGTATTGGATGGGATAGAGGATAGGATATGGTATTGGATAGGATAGAGGATAGGATAGGATAGAGGACAGGATAGAGGATAGGATAGGATAGGATAGAGGGTAGGATAGGATAGAGGATAGGATAGGATAGAGGATAGGATAGGATAGAGGATAGGATAGGATAGAGGATAGGATAGGATAGAGAATAGGATAGGATAGGGGATAGGATAGGATAAAGCATAGGATAGGATAGAGGATAGGATACGGTAGAGGATAGGATAGGATAGAGGATAGGATAGGATAGAGGATAGGATAGGGTAGAGGATAGGATAGGATAGTGGATAGGATAGGGTAGAGGATAGGATAGGATAGAGGATAGGATAGGATAGAGGATGGGATAGGATAGAGGATAGGATAGGGTATAGGATAGGATAGGATAGAGAATAGGATAGGATAGAGGATAGGATAGGATAGAGGATAGGATAGGATAGAGGTTAGGATAGGATAGAGGATAGGATAGGATAGAGGATAGGATAGGATAGAGGAGAGGATAGGATAGAGGATAGGATAGGATAGAGGATAGGATAGGATAGAGGATAGGATAGGATAGAGGATAGGATAGGATAGAGGATTGGATAGGGTAGAGGATAGGATAGGATAGGATAGGATAGGATAGGATAGGATAGAGGATAGGATAGGATAGAGGAGAGGAGAGGATAGAGGATAGGATAGGATAGAGGATAGGATAGGATAGAGGATAGGATAGGATAGAGGATAGGATAGGATAGAGGATAGGATAGGATAGAGGTTAGGATAGTATAGAGGATAGGATAGGATGGAGGATAGGATATTATAGGGGATAGGATAATATAGAGGGTAGGATAGGATAGAGGATAGGATAGGATAGAGGATAGGATAGGATAAAGGATAGGATAGAGGATAGGATAGGATAGAGGATAGGATAGGATAGAGGATAGGATAGGATAGAGGATAGGATAGGATAGAGGATAGGATAGGATAGAGGATAGGATAGGATAGAGGATAGGATAGGATAGAGGATAGGATAGGATAGAGGATAGGATAGGATAGAGGATAGGATAGGATAGGATAGGATAGAGGATAGGATAGGATAGAGGATAGGATAGGATAGAGGATAGGATAGGATAGAGGGTAGGGTAGAATTTGGATAGGATACAGGATAGCATAGGATAGAGTACAGGATAGGATAGAGAATGGGATAGGATAGAGGATATTATAGGGTAGAGGATAGGATAGGATAGAGAATAGGATAGGATAGAGGATATGATATGATAGAGGATAGGAAAGAGGATAGGATAGGATAGAGGATAGGATAGGGTAGAGGATAGGATAGGATAGAGGATAGGATAGGATAGAGGATGGGATAGGATAGAGGATAGGATAGGGTAGAGGATAGGATAGGATAGAGAATAGGATAGGATAGAGGATAGGATAGGATAGAGGATAGGATAGGATAGAGAATAGGATAGGATAGGGGATAGGATAGGATAAATCATAGGATAGGATAGAGGATAGGATAGGATAGAGGATAGGATAGGATAGAGGATAGGATAGGATAGAGGATAGGATAGGATAGAGGATAGGATAGGATAGAGGATAGGATAGGATAGAGGATAGGATAGGATAGAGGATAGGATAGGATAGAGGATAGGATAGGATAGAGGATAGGATAGGATAGAGGATAGGATAGGATAGAGGATAGGATAGGATAGAGGATAGGATAGGATAGAGGATTGGATAGGGTAGAGGATAGGATAGGATAGGATAGGATAGGATAGGATAGAGGATAGGAAAGGATAGAGGAGAGGAGAGGATAGAGGATAGGATAGGATAGAGGATAGGATAGGATAGAGGATAGGATAGGATAGAGGATAGGATAGGATAGGATAGAGGATAGGATAGGATAGGATAGAGAATAGGATAGGATAGAGGATAGGATAGGATAGAGGATAGGATAGGATAGAGGATAGGATAGGATAGAGGTTATGATAGTATAGAGGATAGGATAGGATAGAGGATAGGATAGGATAGAGGATAGGATAGGATAGAGGATAGGATAGGATAGAGGATAGGATAGGATAGAGGATAGGATAGGATAGAGGATAGGATAGGATAAATCATAGGATAGGATAGAGGATAGGATAGGATAGAGGATAGGATAGGATAGAGGATAGGATAGGATAGAGGATAGGATAGGATAGAGGATAGGATAGGATAGAGGATAGGATAGGATAGAGGATAGGATAGGATAGAGGATAGGATAGGATAGAGGATAGGATAGGATAGAGGATAGGATAGGATAGAGGATAGGATAGGATAGAGGATAGGATAGGATAGAGGATAGGATAGGATAGAGGATAGGATAGGATAGAGGATAGGATAGGATAGAGGATTGGATAGGGTAGAGGATAGGATAGGATAGGATAGGATAGGATAGGATAGAGGATAGGAAAGGATAGAGGAGAGGAGAGGATAGAGGATAGGATAGGATAGAGGATAGGATAGGATAGAGGATAGGATAGGATAGAGGATAGGATAGGATAGAGGATAGGATAGGATAGGATAGGATAGAGGATAGGATAGGATAGGATAGAGAATAGGATAGGATAGAGGATAGGATAGGATAGAGGATAGGATAGGATAGAGGTTATGATAGTATAGAGGATAGGATAGGATAGAGGATAGGATAGGATAGAGGATAGGATAGGATAGAGGATAGGATAGGATAGAGGATAGGATAGGATAGAGGATAGGATAGGATAGAGGATAGGATAGGATAGAGGATAGGATAGGATAGAGGATAGGATAGGATAGAGGATAGGATAGGATAGAGGATAGGATAGGATAGAGGATAGGATAGGATAGAGGATAGGATAGGATAGGATAGGATAGAGGATAGGATAGGATAGAGGGTAGGGTAGAATTTGGATAGGATACAGGATAGCATAGGATAGAGTACAGGATAGGATAGAGAATGGGATAGGATAGAGGATATTATAGGGTAGAGGATAGGATAGGATAGAGAATAGGATAGGATAGAGGATATGATATGATAGAGGATAGGAAAGAGGATAGGATAGGATAGAGGATAGGATAGGGTAGAGGATAGGATAGGATAGAGGATAGGATAGGATAGAGGATGGGATAGGATAGAGGATAGGATATGGTAGAGGATAGGATAGGATAGAGAATAGGATAGGATAGAGGATAGGATAGGATAGAGGATAGGATAGGATAGAGGATAGGATAAGATAGAGGATAGGATAGGATAGAGGAGAGGATAGGATAGAGGATAGGATAGGATAGAGGATAGGATAGGGTAGAGGATAGGATAGGATAGTGGATAGGATAGGGTAGAGGATAGGATAGGATAGAGGATAGGATAGGATAGAGGATGGGATAGGATAGAGGATAGGATAGGGTATAGGATAGGATAGGATAGAGAATAGGATAGGATAGAGGATAGGATAGGATAGAGGATAGGATAGGATAGAGGTTAGGATAGGATAGAGGATAGGATAGGATAGAGGATAGGATAGGATAGAGGAGAGGATAGGATAGAGGATAGGATAGGATAGAGGATAGGATAGGATAGAGGATAGGATAGGATAGAGGATAGGATAGGATAGAGGATTGGATAGGGTAGAGGATAGGGTAGGATAGGATAGGATAGGATAGGATAGGATAGAGGATAGGATAGGATAGAGGAGAGGAGAGGATAGAGGATAGGATAGGATAGAGGATAGGATAGGATAGAGGATAGGATAGGATAGAGGATAGGATAGGATAGAGGATAGGATAGGATAGAGGTTAGGATAGTATAGAGGATAGGATAGGATGGAGGATAGGATATTATAGAGGATAGGATAATATAGAGGGTAGGATAGGATAGAGGATAGGATAGGATAGAGGATAGGATAGGATAAAGGATAGGATAGAGGATAGGATAGGATAGAGGATAGGATAGGATAGAGGATAGGATAGGATAGAGGATAGGATAGGATAGAGGATAGGATAGGATAGAGGATAGGATAGGATAGAGGATAGGATAGGATAGAGGATAGGATAGGATAGGATAGGATAGAGGATAGGATAGGATAGAGGATAGGATAGGATAGAGGGTAGGGTAGAATTTGGATAGGATACAGGATAGCATAGGATAGAGTACAGGATAGGATAGAGAATGGGATAGGATAGAGGATATTATAGGGTAGAGGATAGGATAGGATAGAGAATAGGATAGGATAGAGGATATGATATGATAGAGGATAGGAAAGAGGATAGGATAGGATAGAGGATAGGATAGGGTAGAGGATAGGATAGGATAGAGGATAGGATAGGATAGAGGATGGGATAGGATAGAGGATAGGATAGGGTAGAGGATAGGATAGGATAGAGAATAGGATAGGATAGAGGATAGGATAGGATAGAGGATAGGATAGGATAGAGAATAGGATAGGATAGGGGATAGGATAGGATAAATCATAGGATAGGATAGAGGATAGGATAGGATAGAGGATAGGATAGGATAGAGGATAGGATAGGATAGAGGATAGGATAGGATAGAGGATAGGATAGGATAGAGGATAGGATAGGATAGAGGATAGGATAGGATAGAGGATAGGATAGGATAGAGGATAGGATAGGATAGAGGATAGGATAGGATAGAGGATAGGATAGGATAGAGGATAGGATAGGATAGAGGATTGGATAGGGTAGAGGATAGGATAGGATAGGATAGGATAGGATAGGATAGAGGATAGGAAAGGATAGAGGAGAGGAGAGGATAGAGGATAGGATAGGATAGAGGATAGGATAGGATAGAGGATAGGATAGGATAGAGGATAGGATAGGATAGAGGATAGGATAGGATAGGATAGGATAGAGGATAGGATAGGATAGGATAGAGAATAGGATAGGATAGAGGATAGGATAGGATAGAGGATAGGATAGGATAGAGGATAGGATAGGATAGAGGATAGGATAGGATAGAGGATAGGATAGGATAGAGGATAGGATAGGATAGAGGATAGGATAGGATAGAGGATAGGATAGGATAGAGGATAGGATAGGATAGAGGATAGGATAGGATAGAGGATAGGATAGGATAGAGGATAGGATAGGATAGAGGATAGGATAGGATAGAGGTTATGATAGTATAGAGGATAGGATAGGATAGAGGATAGGATAGGATAGAGGATAGGATAGGATAGAGGATAGGATAGGATAGAGGATAGGATAGGATAGAGGATAGGATAGGATAGAGGATAGGATAGGATAGAGGATAGGATAGGATAGAGGATAGGATAGGATAGAGGATAGGATAGGATAGAGGATAGGATAGGATGGAGGATAGGATAGGATAGGATAGGATAGAGGATAGGATAGGATAGAGGGTAGGGTAGAATTTGGATAGGATACAGGATAGCATAGGATAGAGTACAGGATAGGATAGAGAATGGGATAGGATAGAGGATATTATAGGGTAGAGGATAGGATAGGATAGAGAATAGGATAGGATAGAGGATATGATATGATAGAGGATAGGAAAGAGGATAGGATAGGATAGAGGATAGGATAGGGTAGAGGATAGGATAGGATAGAGGATAGGATAGGATAGAGGATGGGATAGGATAGAGGATAGGATATGGTAGAGGATAGGATAGGATAGAGAATAGGATAGGATAGAGGATAGGATAGGATAGAGGATAGGATAGGATAGAGGATAGGATAAGATAGAGGATAGGATAGGATAGAGGAGAGGATAGGATAGAGGATAGGATAGGATAGAGGATAGGATAGGATAAAGGATAGGATAGGATAGAGAATAGGATAGGATAGGGGATAGGATAGGATAAAGCATAGGATAGGATAGAGGATAGGATAGGATAGAGGATAGGATAGGATAGAGGATAGGATAGGATAGAGGTTATGATAGTATAGAGGATAGGATAGGATAGAGGATAGGATAGGATAGAGGATAGGATAGGATAGTGGATAGGATAGGGTAGAGGATAGGATAGGATAGAGGATAGGATAGGGTAGAGGATAGGATAGGATAGAGGATAGGATAGGATAGGGTAGAGGATAGGATAGGATAGAGAATAGGATAGGATAGAGGATAGGATAGGATAGAGGATAGGATAAGATAGAGGATAGGATAGGATAGAGGATAGGATAGGATAGAGGTTAGGATAGAATAGAGGATAGGATAGGATAGAGGATAGGATAGGATAGAGGAGAGGATAGGATAGAGGATAAAATAGGATAGAGGATAGGATAGGATAGAGGATAGGATAGGATAGAGGATAGGATAGGATAGGATAGAGGATAGGATAGGATAGGATAGAGAATAGGATAGGATAGAGGATAGGATAGGATAGAGGATAGGATAGGATAGAGGATAGGATAGGATAGAGGTTATGATAGTATAGAGGATAGGATAGGATAGAGGATAGGATAGGATAGAGGATAGGATAGGATAGAGGATAGGATAGGGTAGAGGATAGGATAGGATAGAGGATAGGATAGGGTAGAGGATAGGATAGGATAGAGGATAGGATAGGATAGAGGATAGGATAGGATAGAGGATTGGATAGGATAGAGGATAGGATAGGATAGGATAGGATAGAGGATAGGATAGGATAGGATAGAGAATAGGATAGGATAGAGGGTAGGATAGGATAGAGGATAGGATAGGATAGAGGATAGGATAGGATAGAGGATTGGATAGGATAGAGGATAGGATAGGATAGGATAGGATAGGATAGGATAGAGGATAGGATAGGATAATATAGACGATATAATAGGATAGAGGATAGGATAGGATAGAGGATAGGATAGGATAGAGGATTGGATAGGATAGAGGATAGGATAGGATAGGATAGGATAGGGCAGAGGATAGGATAGGATAGGATAGGGCAGAGGATAGGATAGGATAGGATAGGGCAGAGGATAGGATAGGATAGAGAATAGGATATGATAGAGGATATTATAGGGTAGAGAATAGGATAGGATAGAAGATAGGATAGGATAGAGGATAGGATAGCTTAGAGGATAGGATAGGATAGAGGATAGGATAGGATAGAGGATAGGATAGGGTAGAGGATAGGATAGGATAGAGAATAGGATAGGATAGAGGATAGGATAGGATAGAGGATAGGATAAGGTAGAGGATAGGATAGGATAGAGGATAGGATAGGATAGAGGTTAGGATAGGATAGAGGATAGGATACGATAGAGGATAGGATAGGATAGAGGAGAGGATAGGATAGAGGATAGGATAGGATAGAGGATAGGATAGGATAGAGGATAGGATAGGATAGAGGAGAGGATAGGATAGATGATAGGATAGGATAGAGGATAGGATAGGATAGAGGATAGGATAGGATAGAGGATAGGATAGGATAGAGGATTGGATAGGATAGAGGATAGGATAGGATAGGATAGGATAGAGGATAGGATAGGATAGGATAGACGATAGGATAGGGTAGAGGATAGGATAGGATAGAGGATAGGATAGGATAGAGGATTGGATAGGATAGAGGATAGGATAGGATAGGATAGGATAGGGCAGAGGATAGGATAGGATAGAGAATAGGATATGATAGAGGATAGGATAGGTTAGAGGATAGGATAGGATAGAGAATAGGATAGGATAGAGGATAGGATAGGATAGAGGAGAGGAGAGGATAGAGGATAGGATAGGATAGATGATAGGATAGGATAAATGATAGGATAGGATAGAGGATAGGATAGGATAGAGGATAGGATAGGATAGAGGATAGGATAGGATAGATGATAGGATAGGATAGAGGATAGGATAGGATAGAGGATAGGATAGGATAGAGGAGAGGATAGGATAGAGGATAGGATAGGATAGAGAATAGGATAGGATAGAGGATATTATGGGGTAGAGGATAGGATAGCATAGAGGATATGATATGATAGAGGATAGGAAAGAGGATAGGATATAATACAGAATAGGATAGGATTGAGTATTGGATGGGATAGAGGATAGGATATGGTATTGGATAGGATAGAGGATAGGATAGGATAGAGGATAGGATAGAGGATAGGGTAGGATAGAGGATATGATAGGATAGAGGATAGGATAGGATAGAGGATAGGATAGGATAGAGGATAGGATAGGATAGAGGATAGGATAGGATAGAGGATAGGATAGGATAGGGTAGAGGATAGGATAGGATAGAGAATAGGATAGGATAGAGGATAGGATAGGATAGAGGATAGGATAAGATAGAGGATAGGATAGGATAGAGGATAGGATAGGATAGAGGTTAGGATAGAATAGAGGATAGGATAGGATAGAGGATAGGATAGGATAGAGGAGAGGATAGGATAGAGGATAAAATAGGATAGAGGATAGGATAGGATAGAGGATAGGATAGGATAGAGGATAGGATAGGATAGAGGATAGGATAGGATAGAGGATTGGATAGGATAGAGGATAGGATAGGATAGGATAGGATAGAGGATAGGATAGGATAGGATAGAGAATAGGATAGGATAGAGGGTAGGATAGGATAGAGGATAGGATAGGATAGAGGATAGGATAGGATAGAGGATTGGATAGGATAGAGGATAGGATAGGATAGGATAGGATAGGATAGGATAGAGGATAGGATAGGATAGGATAGACGATATAATAGGATAGAGGATAGGATAGGATAGAGGATAGGATAGGATAGAGGATTGGATAGGATAGAGGATAGGATAGGATAGGATAGGATAGGGCAGAGGATAGGATAGGATAGGATAGGGCAGAGGATAGGATAGGATAGGATAGGGCAGAGGATAGGATAGGATAGAGAATAGGATATGATAGAGGATATTATAGGGTAGAGAATAGGATAGGATAGAAGATAGGATAGGATAGAGGATAGGATAGCTTAGAGGATAGGATAGGATAGAGGATAGGATAGGATAGAGGATAGGATAGGGTAGAGGATAGGATAGGATAGAGAATAGGATAGGATAGAGGATAGGATAGGATAGAGGATAGGATAAGGTAGAGGATAGGATAGGATAGAGGATAGGATAGGATAGAGGTTAGGATAGGATAGAGGATAGGATACGATAGAGGATAGGATAGGATAGAGGAGAGGATAGGATAGAGGATAGGATAGGATAGAGGATAGGATAGGATAGAGGATAGGATAGGATAGAGGAGAGGATAGGATAGAGGATAGGATAGGATAGAGGATAGGATAGGATAGAGGATAGGATAGGATAGAGGATAGGATAGGATAGAGGATTGGATAGGATAGAGGATAGGATAGGATAGGATAGGATAGATGATAGGATAGGATAGGATAGACGATAGGATAGGGTAGAGGATAGGATAGGATAGAGGATAGGATAGGATAGAGGATTGGATAGGATAGAGGATAGGATAGGATAGGATAGGATAGGGCAGAGGATAGGATAGGATAGAGAATAGGATATGATAGAGGATAGGATAGGTTAGAGGATAGGATAGGATAGAGAATAGGATAGGATAGAGGATAGGATAGGATAGAGGAGAGGAGAGGATAGAGGATAGGATAGGATAGATGATAGGATAGGATAAATGATAGGATAGGATAGAGGATAGGATAGGATAGAGGATAGGATAGGATAGAGGATAGGATAGGATAGATGATAGGATAGGATAGAGGATAGGATAGGATAGAGGATAGGATAGGATAGAGGAGAGGATAGGATAGAGGATAGGATAGGATAGAGAATAGGATAGGATAGAGGATATTATGGGGTAGAGGATAGGATAGCATAGAGGATATGATATGATAGAGGATAGGAAAGAGGATAGGATATAATACAGAATAGGATAGGATTGAGTATTGGATGGGATAGAGGATAGGATATGGTATTGGATAGGATAGAGGATAGGATAGGATAGAGGATAGGATAGGATAGAGGACAGGATAGAGGATAGGGTAGGATAGAGGATATGATAGGATAGAGGATAGGATAGGATAGAGGATAGGATAGGATAGAGGATAGGATAGGATAGAGGATAGGATAGGATAGAGGATAGGATAGGATAGAGGATAGGATAGGATAGAGGATAGGATAGGATAGAGGATAGGATAGGATAGAGGATAGGATAGGATAGAGGATTGGATAGGGTAGAGGATAGGATAGGATAGGATAGGATAGGATAGGATAGAGGATAGGATAGGATAGAGGAGAGGAGAGGATAGAGGATAGGATAGGATAGAGGATAGGATAGGATAGAGGATAGGATAGGATAGAGGATAGGATAGGATAGAGGATAGGATAGGATAGGATAGGATAGAGGATAGGATAGGATAGGATAGAGAATAGGATAGGATAGAGGATAGGATAGGATAGAGGATAGGATAGGATAGAGGATAGGATAGGATAGAGGTTATGATAGTATAGAGGATAGGATAGGATAGAGGATAGGATAGGATAGAGGATAGGATAGGATAGAGGATAGGATAGGATAGAGGATAGGATAGGATAGAGGATAGGATAGGATAGAGGATAGGATAGGATAGAGGATAGGATAGGATAGAGGATAGGATAGGATAGAGGATAGGATAGGATAGAGGATAGGATAGGATAGGATAGGATAGAGGATAGGATAGGATAGAGGGTAGGGTAGAATTTGGATAGGATACAGGATAGCATAGGATAGAGTACAGGATAGGATAGAGAATGGGATAGGATAGAGGATATTATAGGGTAGAGGATAGGATAGGATAGAGAATAGGATAGGATAGAGGATATGATATGATAGAGGATAGGAAAGAGGATAGGATAGGATAGAGGATAGGATAGGGTAGAGGATAGGATAGGATAGAGGATAGGATAGGATAGAGGATGGGATAGGATAGAGGATAGGATATGGTAGAGGATAGGATAGGATAGAGAATAGGATAGGATAGAGGATAGGATAGGATAGAGGATAGGATAGGATAGAGGATAGGATAAGATAGAGGATAGGATAGGATAGAGGAGAGGATAGGATAGAGGATAGGATAGGATAGAGGATAGGATAGGATAGAGGATAGGATAGGATAGAGAATAGGATAGGATAGGGGATAGGATAGGATAAAGCATAGGATAGGATAGAGGATAGGATAGGATAGAGGATAGGATAGGATAGAGGATAGGATAGGATAGAGGTTATGATAGTATAGAGGATAGGATAGGATAGAGGATAGGATAGGATAGAGGATAGGATAGGATAGTGGATAGGATAGGGTAGAGGATAGGATAGGATAGAGGATAGGATAGGATAGAGGATAGGATAGGATAGAGGATAGGATAGGATAGGGTAGAGGATAGGATAGGATAGAGAATAGGATAGGATAGAGGATAGGATAGGATAGAGGATAGGATAAGATAGAGGATAGGATAGGATAGAGGATAGGATAGGATAGAGGTTAGGATAGAATAGAGGATAGGATAGGATAGAGGATAGGATAGGATAGAGGAGAGGATAGGATAGAGGATAAAATAGGATAGAGGATAGGATAGGATAGAGGATAGGATAGGATAGAGGATAGGATAGGATAGGATAGAGGAATAGGATAGGATAGGATAGAGAATAGGATAGGATAGAGGATAGGATAGGATAGAGGATAGGATAGGATAGAGGATAGGATAGGATAGAGGTTATGATAGTATAGAGGATAGGATAGGATAGAGGATAGGATAGGAAAGAGGACTAGGATAGGATAGAGGATAGGATAGGGTAGAGGATAGGATAGGATAGAGGATAGGATAGGGTAGAGGATAGGATAGGATAGAGGATAGGATAGGATAGAGGATAGGATAGGATAGAGGATTGGATAGGATAGAGGATAGGATAGGATAGGATAGGATAGAGGATAGGATAGGATAGGATAGAGAATAGGATAGGATAGAGGGTAGGATAGGATAGAGGATAGGATAGGATAGAGGATAGGATAGGATAGAGGATTGGATAGGATAGAGGATAGGATAGGATAGGATAGGATAGGATAGGATAGAGGATAGGATAGGATAGGATAGACGATATAATAGGATAGAGGATAGGATAGGATAGAGGATAGGATAGGATAGAGGATTGGATAGGATAGAGGTTATGATAGTATAGAGGATAGGATAGGATAGAGGATAGGATAGGATAGAGGATAGGATAGGATAGAGGATAGGATAGGATAGAGGATAGGATAGGATAGAGGATAGGATAGGATAGAGGATAGGATAGGATAGAGGATAGGATAGGATAGAGGATAGGATAGGATAGAGGATAGGATAGGATAGAGGATAGGATAGGATAGAGGATAGGATAGGATAGAGGATAGGATAGGATAGGATAGGATAGAGGATAGGATAGGATAGAGGGTAGGGTAGAATTGGATAGGATACAGGATAGCATAGGATAGAGTACAGGATAGGATAGAGAATGGGATAGGATAGAGGATATTATAGGGTAGAGGATAGGATAGGATAGAGAATAGGATAGGATAGAGGATATGATATGATAGAGGATAGGAATAGAGGATAGGATAGGATAGAGGATAGGATAGGGTAGAGGATAGGATAGGATAGAGGATAGGATAGGATAGAGGATGGGATAGGATAGAGGATAGGATATGGTAGAGGATAGGATAGGATAGAGAATAGGATAGGATAGAGGATAGGATAGGATAGAGGATAGGATAGGATAGAGGATAGGATAAGATAGAGGATAGGATAGGATAGAGGAGAGGATAGGATAGAGGATAGGATAGGATAGAGGATAGGATAGGATAGAGGATAGGATAGGATAGAGAATAGGATAGGATAGGGGATTAGGATAGGATAAAGCATAGGATAGGATAGAGGATAGGATAGGATAGAGGATAGGATAGGATAATGGATAGGATAGGATAGAGGTTATGATAGTATAGAGGTAGGTAGGATAGAGTTGGATAGGTTAGATAGAGGATAGGATAGGATAGTGGATAGGATAGGGTAGAGGATAGGATATTATAGAGGATAGGATAATATAGAGGGGTAGGATAGGATAGAGGATAGGATAGGATAGAGGATAGGATAGGATAAAGGATAGGATAGAGGATAGGATAGGAGTAGAGGTTAGGATTGGATATGGATAGGATGAGAGGTTTAGGATAGGATAGAGGATTGGTTAGGATAGAGGATAGGAGAGGATGAGGGTAGGGTGGTAGATGGAGGTGGATAGGATACAGGATAGCTTAGGATAGAGTACAGGATAGGATAGAGAATGGATTGGTTAGAGGATTGGATAGGATAGGATAGGGATAGGTGTGGTGAGTGATGTGGTGTGGTAGTGAGGATTGTGGTGTGGATAGGTGTGGAGAGGTTTGGATAGGTGAGAGGGAGTGGTGGTAGGATACAGGGTGCACTGTGGTGTGTGGGTCATGGTGTGGTGTGTGTTGGGGTGAGGTGAGAGTTTGGGTGTGGTGTGTGGTGTGGTGTGGTGTTGAGGATGTGGTGTGGTGTGGTGTGGTGGTGTGAGGTGTGGTTGTGGTGGGAGTGGTGAGTGGTGTGGTGAGGGGTGTGGAGTGGTGTGGAGTGTGTTGTGGTGTGGAGTGTGGTGTGGTGTGGTGTGTGTGGTGAGGTGTGGAGTGTGGTGTGGTGAGTGGTGTGGTGTGGTCTGTGGTGTGGTGTGGTGTGTGGTGTGGTGTGGTGTGTGGTGACGCGAGCGGGGCAGCCGCAGCCAGGGGGGGGGGGGTGGTGTGATCGAGAGTGGAAGTGACGAGTGCAGAGCAAGTGCCGAGGGACAGTGCAGTGCAGCGTGAAGTGACAGTGAAGCGTGAAGTGACAGTGAAGAGTGAAGTGATGTGAAGAGTGAAGTGCAGTGGAGCGTGAAGTGCAGTGACGAGTAAAGTGCAGTGAAGAGTGAAGTGACATGAAGAGGGAAGTGAAGAGTGATGTGCATGTGCAGAGTGCAGTGAAGAGGAGAGTGACGTGAAGTGAAGAGTACAGTGTTGTGAAGAGTGAAGTGAAATGGAGAGTGAAGTGAAGGGTAGAGTGAAGTGGAAGTGAAGGGTGCAGTGAATTGGAGTAAAGTAAAGAGTGAAGTGAAGTGAAGAGTGAAGTGAAGTGAAGAGGAAGTGACGTGAACGAGTGAAGTGCAGTGAAGAGTGAAGTGAAGTGAAGTGAAGTGAAGAGTGAAGTGAACTGGAGAGTGAAGTGACGGGTAGCGTGAAGTGGCGTGCCGGGTGCAAGTGAATTTGGAGTACAGTAACAGCGTGACAGTGACAGTGCAGAGTGACGTGAAGTGAAGAGTGAAGTGACAGTGACGAGTGAAGAGCAGGGTGAAGTGACGTGAGAGTGAAGTGACGTGAAGAGTGAAGTGAAGGGTGAAGTGAAGTGACAGAGTGCAAGTGAAGTGACGAGTGACAGTGAAGTACAGAGTGTGGTGAAGTGAAGAGTGTTGTGAAGTGAAGAGTAAAGTGAAGTGAATAGTGAAGTGAAGTGAAGAGTGAAGTGAAGTGAAGAGTGAAGTGACGTGAAGAGTGTAAGTGATGTTAAGAGTGAAGTGACGTGAAGGGTGACAGTGAAGTGAAGAGTGAAGTGAAGTGAAGAGAAGAGTGAAGTGAAGTGAGAGTGACAGTGAAGTGAAAGTGAGTGAAGTGACGAGTGACAGTGAAGTGAAGAGTGAAGTGAAGTGAAGAGTGAAGTGCAGTGAAGAGTGAAGTGAAGAGAAGAGTGACAGTGACGTGAAGAGTGAGGAGAGTGACAGAGTGAAGTGCAGTGAAGAGTGAAGTGAAGTGAAGAGTGAAGTGAAGTGGAGAGTGAAGTGACGTGAAGTACCTGTGAAGTGCAGAGTGCAGTGCAATGAAGAGTGACAGTGAAGTGAGAGTGACGTGAAGTGAAGAGAAAGTGAAGTGAAGAGTGACGTGAAGTGAAGAGGGAAGTGAAGAGTGATGTGAAGTGAAGAGTGAAGTGAAGTGGAGAGTGAAGTGAACGTGAAGAGTACAGTGTTGTGACGAGTGAAGTGAAATGGAGAGTGAAGTGAAGGTAGCGTGAAGAGGAGTGCAGGTGACGTGCACTTGGAGTAAGTCAGAGTGAAGTGACAGTGAAGAGTGAAGTGAACGTGAAGTGAAGTGAAGTGAAGTGAAGAGTGAAGTGAAGTGAAGAGTGAAGTGCAGTGAAGCGTGAAGTGCAGTGAAGAGTGAAGTGAAGTGAAGAGTGAAGTGAAGTGAAGCGTGAAGTGAAGTGAAGAGTGAAGTGAAGTGAGAGTGAAGTGAAGTGAAGAGTGAAGTGAAGTGAAGAGTGAAGTGACGTGAAGAGTGAAGTGAAGTGAAGAGTGTAGTGATGTTAAGAGTGAAGTGAATTGAAGAGTGAAGTGAAGTGAAGAGTGAAGTGACGTGACAGAGTGAAGTGGTGTGAGGAGTGAAGTGAAGTGAAGTGACGAGTGCAGTGAAGTGAAGTGAAGGTGAAGTGAAGTGACGAGTGAAGTGAATTGAGAGAGACGTGAAGTGAAGAGTGAAGTGACGTGAAGAGTGAAGTGAAGTAAAGAGTGAAGTGAAGTGGAGAGTGAAGTGAAGTACGTGAAGCGTGAAGTGAAGTGAAGTGAAGTGAAGAGTGAAGTGAATTGAAGAGTGAAGTGAAGTGAAGAGTGAAGTGAAGTGAAGCGTGAAGTGAAGTGAGAGTGCAGTGAAGTGAAGAGTGCAAGTGAAGTGAAGAGTAAAGTGAAGTGAAGAGTGAAGTGAAGTGAAGAGTGACAGTGAAGTGAAGAGTGAAGTGAAGTGAAGAGTGTAGTGATGTTAAGAGTGAAGTGAAGTGAAGAGTGAAGTGAAGTGAAGCGTGAAGTGAGTGAAGAGTGAAGTGAGTGAGAGTGAAGTGAAGTGAAGTGAACGAGTGAAGTGACGTGAAGTGAAGAGTGAAGTGAAGTGAAGAGTGAAGTGAGTGCAGAGTGCAGTGGGGTGAAGAGTGAGTGAAGAGAAGAGTGAAGTGAAGTGAAGAGTGAAGTGAAGTGAAGAGTGGAGTGAAGTTAAGAGTGAAGTGAAGTGAAGAGTGAACGTGAAGTGACGAGTGAGGTGAAGTGCAGCGTGAAGTGAAGTGAAGAGTGAAGTGAAGTGGAGAGTGAAGTGAAGTGAAGAGTAAAGTGAAGTGAAGTGAAGAGTGAAGTGAAGTGAAGAGTGAAGTGAAGTGAAGAGTGAAGTGAAGTGCAGAGTAAAGTGAAGTGAATAGTGAAGTGCAGTGAAGAGTGAAGTGAAGTGAAGCAGTGAAGTGAAGTGAAGAGTGTAGTGATGTTAAGAGTGAAGTGAAGTGAAGAGTGAAGTGAAGTGAAGAGTGAAGTGAAGTGAAGAGTGAAGTGCAGTGGAGGGTGAAGTGAAGTGAAAAGTGAAGTGACGTGGAGAGTGAAGTGCAGTGAAGAGTGAAGTGAACGTGAAGAGTGAAGTGAAGTGAAGAGTGAAGTGAAGAGAAGAGTGAAGTGAAGTGCAGAGTGAGGTGAAGTGAAGAGTGAAGTGAAGTGAAGAGTGAAGTGAAGTGACGAGTGAAGTGAAGTGGAAGAGTGAAGTGAAGTGAAGAGTAATGTGAAGTGAAGAGTGAAGTGAATGAAGAGTGCAAGTGAAGTGAAGAGTGAAGTGAAGTGAAGAGTAACGTGCAGTGAAGAGTGAAGTGAAGTGAAGAGGGAAGTGAAGAGTGATGTGCATGTGAAGAGTGAAGTGAAGTGGAGAGTGAAGTGAAGTGAAGAGTAAAGTGTTGTGAAGAGTGCAGTGAAATGGAGAGTGACGTGAAGGGTAGAGTGAAGTGGAGTGAAGGGTGAAGTGAATTTGGAGTAAAGTAAAGAGTGAAGTGAAGTGAAGAGTGAAGTGAAGTGAAGTGAAGTGAAGAGTGAAGTGAAGTGAAGAGTGAAGTGAAGTGAAGAGTGAAGTGAAGTGAAGCAGTGAAGTGAAGTGAAGAGTGAAGTGAAGTGAAGAGTGAAGTGAAGTGAAGAGTGAAGTGAGTGAAGAGTGAAGTGAAGTGAAGACGTGAAAGTGAAGTGAAGAGTGAAGTGAAGTGAAGAGTGTAGTGATGTTACAGAGTGAAGTGAAGTGACAGAGTGAAGTGAAGTGAAGAGTGAAGTGAAGTGAAGAGTGAAGTGAAGTGGAGAGTGAAGTGAAGTGAAGTGAAGAGTGAAGTGACAGTGAAGTGAAGTGAAGAGTGAAGTGAAGTGAAGAGTGAAGTGAAGTGAAGAGTGAAGTGAAGTGAAGAGTGAAGTGAAGTGAAGAGTGAAGAGAAGAGAAGTGACAGTGACAGTGAAGAGTGAAGTGAAGTGAAGTGCAGTGAAGTGAAGTGAAGAGTAAAGTGAATTGGAGAGTGAAGTGAAGTGAAGAGTGACAGTGAAGTGAAGAGTGCAGTGAAGTGAAGAGTGAAGTGAAGTGAAGAGTGAAGTGAAGTGAAGAGTGAAGTGAAGTGAAGAGTGAAGTGAAGTGAAGAGTGAAGTGAAGTGAAGAGTGAAGTGAAGTGAAGAGTGAAGTGATGTGAAGAGTGAAGTAAAGTGAAGAGTGAAGGGAAGAGTGAAGTGAAGTGAAGAGTGAAGTGAAGTGAAGAGTGAAGTGAATTGTAATGTGAAGTGCAGAGTGAAATGCATTGTAGATTGAAGTGAAGTGGAGGGTGGTGTGAAGTGAAGAGGGAAGTGAAGAGTGATGTGATGTGAAGAGTGGAGTGACAGTGAAGAGTCACAATGTTGTGAAGAGTGAAGTGAAGTGGAGAGTGAAGTGAAGTGAAGAGTGCAGTGAAGAGAAGAGTGAAGTGAAGTGAAGAGTGAAGTGAAGTGAAGCGTGAAGTGAAGTGATGAGTGCAAGTGAAGTGAAGAGTGAAGTGAAGTGAAGAGTGAAGTGAAGTGAAGAGTGAAGTGAAGTGATGGGTGAAGTGAAGTGATGAGTGCAGTGAAGTGAAGAGTGAAGAGAAGAGAGAGTGACGTGAAGTGCAGAGTGAAGTGAAGTGGAGACGTGAAGTGAAGTGAAGAGTTAAGTGAAGTGAAGAGTGATGTGAAGTGGAGAGTGAAGTGAAGTGAAGCGGAAAGTGACAGTGAAGTGAAGTGAAGTGAAGAGTGAAGTGAATTGAAGAGTGAAGTGAAGTGAAGAGTGCAGTGAAGTGAAGAGTAAGTGAAGTGAGGAGTGAAGTGAAGTGAAGTGATGAGTGAAGTGAAGTGACAGTGAAGTGCAGAGTGAAGTGAATTGAAGAGTGAAGTGAAGTGACGCGTGAAGTGAAGTGAAGAGTGAAGTGAAGTGAAGAGTGAAGTGAAGTGAAGAGTGAAGTGAAGAGAAGAGTGAAGTGAAGTGAAGAGTGAAGTGAAGTGAAGAGTGAAGTGAAGTGAAGAGTGACGTGAAGAGACAGCAGTGAAGTGAAGTGAAGAGTGAGGTGAAGTGAAGAGTGAAGTGAAGTTAAGAGTGAAGTGAAGTGAAGAGTGAAGTGAAGTGAAGAGTACAGGTGAAGTGAAGAGTGAAGTGAAGTGACGAGTGAAGTGAAGTGGAGAGTGAAGTGACGTGAAGAGTAAAGTGAAGTGAAGAGTGAAGTGAAGTGAAGAGTGAAGTGAAGTGACAGAGTTGAGTGAAGTGAAGAGTGAAGTGACGTGAGGAGTGACAGTGAAGTGGAGAGTACAGTGTTGTGAAGAGTGATGTGAAGTGGAGAGTGAAGTGAAGTGAAGAGGAAAGTGAAGTGAAGTGAAGTGACGAGGAAAGTGAAGTGAAGTGAAGTGAAGAGGAAAGTGAAGTGAAGTGAAGTGAAGTGAAGAGTGCAGTGAACTTGCAGAGTGAAGTGAAGTGAAGAGTGAAGGTGAAGTGAAGAAGTGAAGTGGTGTGAGGAGTGAAGTGAAGTGAAGTGAGAGTGAAGTGAAGTGAAGTGAAGTGAAGTGAACGTGAAGAGTGAAGTGAATTGAAGAGTGAAGTGAAGTGAAGAGTGAAGTGAAGTGAAGAGTGAAGTGAAGTAAAGAGTGAAGTGAAGTGGAGAGTGAAGTGAAGTGAAGTGAAGAGTGAAGTGAAGTGAAGTGAAGTGAAGAGTGAAGTGAATTGAAGAGTGAAGTGAAGAGAAGAGTGAAGTGAAGTGAAGAGTGAAGTGAAGTGAAGAGTGAAGTGAAGTGAAGAGTGAAGTGGGGTGAAGAGTGAAGTGAAGAGAAGAGTGAAGTGAAGTGAAGAGTGAAGTGAAGTGAAGCAGTGGAGTGAAGTTAAGAGTGAAGTGAAGTGAAGAGTGACGTGACGTGAAGAGTGAGGTGACGTGAAGAGTGAAGTGAAGTGAAGAGTGAAGTGAAGTGGAGAGTGAAGTGAAGTGAAGAGTAAAGTGAAGTGAAGTGAAGAGTGAAGTGAAGTGAAGAGTGAACGTGAAGTGAAGAGTGAAGTGAAGTGAAGAGTGAAGTGACGTGAAGAGTGAAGTGATGTGAAGAGTGAAGTAAAGTGAAGAGTGAAGTGAAGAGTGAAGTGAAGTGAAGAGTGAAGTGAATTGTAATGTGACAGTGAAGAGTGACAATGAATTGTAGATTGAAGTGAAGTGGAGGGTGGTGTGAAGTGAAGAGGGAAGTGAAGAGTGATGTGATGTGAAGAGTGGAGTGAAGTGAAGAGTAAAATGTTGTGAAGAGTGAAGTGAAGTGGAGAGTGAAGTGAAGTGAAGAGTGAAGTGAAGAGAAGAGTGAAGTGACGTGAAGAGTGAAGTGAAGTGAAGAGTGAAGTGAAGTGATGAGTGAAGTGAAGTGAAGAGTGAAGTGAAGTGAAGAGTGAAGTGAAGTGAAGAGTGACGTGAAGTGATGGGTGAAGTGAAGTGATGAGTGACAGTGCAGTGAAGAGTGAAGAGAAGAGAAGAGTGAAGTGAAGTGAAGAGTGACGTGAAGTGGAGAGTGAAGTGAAGTGAAGAGTTAAGTGAAGTGAAGAGTGATGTGAAGTGGAGAGTGACACGTGAAGTGAAGAGGAAAGTGAAGTGACAGTGAAGTGAAGTGAAGAGTGAAGTGAATTGCAGAGTGACGTGAAGTGAAGAGTGAAGTGCACGTGAAGCGTAAAGTGACGTGAGGAGTGAAGTGAAGTGAAGTGAAGAGTGAAGTGAAGTGAAGTGAACGTGAAGAGTGAAGTGAATTGAAGAGTGAACAGTGAAGTGAGAGTGAAGTGAAGTGAAGAGTGACAGTGAAGTGAAGAGTGAAGTGAACGTGACTGAGTGAAGTGAAGAGAAGAGTGAAGTGAAGTGAAGAGTGAAGTGAAGTGAAGAGTGAAAGTGAAGTGAAGAGTGAAGTGACGAGAAGAGTGAAGTGAAGTGAACGAGTGCAGGTGAAGTGAAGAGTGAAGTGAAGTTAAGAGTGAGTGAAGTGAAGAGTGACAGTGAAGTGACGAGTAGGTGAAGTGAAGAGTGAAGTGCAAGTGAAGAGTGAAGTGAAGTGGAGAGTGAAGTGAAGTGAAGAGTAAGTGAAGTGAAGAGTGAAGTGAAGTGCAGAGTGAAGTGAAGTGAAGAGTTGAGTGAAGTGAAGAGTGAAGTGAAGTGAGGAGTGAAGTGCAGTGGAGAGTAAAGTGTTGTGAAGAGTGATGTGAAGTGGAGAGTGAAGTGAAGTGACGAGGACAAGTGACGTGAAGTGAAGTGAAGACGGAAGTGAAGTGAAGTGAAGTGACGAGGAAAGTGAAGTGCAAGTGAAGTGAAGTGAAGAGTGAAGTGAAGTGAAGAGTGAAGTGAAGTGAAGAGTGAAGTGAAGTGAAGAGTGAAGTGGTGTGAGGAGTGAGGTGAAGTGCAGTGAAGAGTGAAGTGAAGTGAAGTGAACGTGAAGTGAAGTGAAGAGTGAAGTGAATTGAAGAGTGAAGTGAAGTGAAGAGTGACGTGAAGTGCAGAGTGAAGTGAAGTAAAGAGTGAAGTGCAAGTGGAGAGTGAAGTGAAGTGAAGTGAAGAGTGAGTGAAGTGAAGTGAACGTGAAGCAGTGCAGTGAATTGAAGAGTGAAGTGAAGTGAAGAGTGAAGTGAAGAAAGTGAAGTGACAGTGAAGAGAAGTGAAGTGAAGAGTGAACGTGAAGTGCAGAGTAAAGTGAAGTGAAGAGTGAAGTGAAGTGAAGAGTGAAGTGAAGTGAAGAGTGAAGTGAAGTGAAGAGTGCTAGTGATGTTAAGAGTGAAGTGACAGTGAAGAGTGAGTGAAGTGAAGAGAGACGTGAAAGTGACGACGTGAAGTGAAGTGGAGAGTGACGTGAGTGAGTGAAGAGTGAAGTGAAGTGAAGTGAAGAGTGACAGTGAAGTGAAGAGTGAAGTGAAGTGACGAGGTGAAGTGGGGAAGAAGAGTGAAGTGAAGAGAAGAGTGAAGTGACGTGAAGAGTGAAGTGACAGTGAAGAGTGGAAGTGAAGTGAAGAGTGAAGTGAAGTGAAGAGTGAAGTGAAGTGAAGAGTGACGGTGAAGTGACAGAGTGAAGTGAAGTGAGAGTGACAGTGAAGTGGAGAGTGAAGGAAGTGAAGAGTAAAGTGAAGTGAAGAGTGAAGTGAAGTGAAGAGTAAGTGACGTGAAGAGTGTAAGTTGAAGTGAAGAGTAAAGTGAAGTGAATAGTGAAGTGACAGTGCACGAGTGAAGTGAAGTGAAGAGTGAAGTGAAGTGAAGAGTGTAGTGATGTTAAGAGTGACAGTGAAGTGAAGAGTGAAGTGAAGTGAAGAGTGAAGTGAGTGAAGAGTGAAGAAGTGAGGGTGAAGACGAAAGTGAAGTGAAGTGGAAGAGTGAAGTGAAGTGAAGGGTGAAGTGAAGTGAAGAGTGAAGTGAAGTGAAGAGTGCAGTGAAGAGAAGAGTGAAGTGAAGTGAAGAGTGAGGTGAAGTGAAGAGTGAAGTGAAGTGAAGAGTGAAGTGAAGTGAAGAGTGAAGTGAAGTGGAGAGTGCAAGTGAAGTGAAGAGTAATGTGACGTGAAGAGTGAAGTGAACTGAAGAGTGAAGTGAAGTGAAGAGTGAAGTGACGTGAAGAGTACAGTGAAGTGAAGAGTGCAGTGAGTGAAGAGGGACGTGAAGAGTGCAGTGATGATGAAGAGTGAAGTGAAGAGTGAAGTGAAGTGAAGAGTAAGTGATGTGAAGAGTGAAGTGAAGTGGAGAGTGAAGTGAAGGGACGAGTGCAGTGAGTGAAGGGTGAAGTGAATTTGGAGAAGTAAGAGTGCAGTGAAGTGAAGAGTGACGTGAAGTGAAAGTGAAGTGCCAGAAGAAGTGAAGTGAAGAGTGAAGTGAAGTGAAGACGTGAGTGAAGTGAAGAGTGCAGTGACGTGAAGAGTGAAGTGAAGTGAAGAGTGAAGTGAAGTGAAGAGTGAAGTGAAAGTGAAGAGTGAACGTGAAGTGAAGAGTGAAGTGAAGTGAAGAGTGACAGTGAAGTGACGAGTGAAGTGAAGTGAAGAGTGAAGTGAAGACGAGTGAGTGAAGTGAAGAGTGAAGTGAAGTGAAGAGTGAGTGAAGTGCAGAGTGAAGTGAAGTGCAGAGTGAAGTGAAGAAGCGTGAAGTGAAGTGAAGTGAAGTGACGTGAAGAGTGAAGTGAAGTGAAGAGTGAAGTGAAGTGAAGAGTGAAGTGAAGTGAAGAGTGAACGTGAAGTGAAGAGTGACGTGAAGTGAAGAGTGAAGTGAAGTGAACGAGTGACGTGAAGTGAAGGAAGTGAAGTGAAGAGAAGTGACGTGAAGAGTGAAGAGAAGGTGACCGTGAAGTGAAGAGTGAAGTGAAGTGAAGAGTGAAGTGACCGAGCGACGTGCCGAGCCGACTGCAAGTGCAGTGCAAGGTGACGTGAATCCTCTATCCTATCCTATCCTAACTATCCTATCCTATCCTCTACCTCCCCTATCCAATCCTCTATCCTATCCTATCCTCTATCCTATCCTATCCTCTATCCTATCCTATCCTCTATCCTATCCTATCCTCTATCCTATCCTATCCTCTATCTATCCTATCCTCTATCCTATCCTATCCTCCTATCCTATCCTATCCTCTATCCTATCCTATCCTCTATCCTATCCTATCCTCTATCCTATCCTATCCTCTATCCTATCCTAATCCTACTATCCTATCCTATGATTTATCCTATCCTATCCCCTATCCTATCCTATTCTCTATCCTATCCTATCCTCTATCCTATCCTATCCTCTATCCTATCCTATTCTCTATCCTATCCTATCTCTACCCTATCCTATCCTCTATCCTATCCATCCTCTATCCTATCCTATCCTCTATCCTATCCTTACCTCTACCCCTATCCTATCCTCTATCCTATCCTATCCTCTTTCCTATCCTCTATCATATCATATCCTCTATCCTATCCTATTCTCTATCCTATCCTATCCTCTACCCTATAATATCCTCTATCCTATCCATCTCTATTCCTATCCTGTACTCTATCCTATGCTATCCTGTATCCTATCCAAATTCTACCCTACCCTCTATCCTATCCTATCCTCTATCCTATCCTATCTCTATCCTATCCTATCCTATCCTATCCTCTATCCTATCCTATCCTCTATCCTATCCTCTATCCTATCCTATCCTCTATCCTATCCTATCCTCTATCTATCCTATCCTCTATCCTATCCTATCCTCTATCCTATCCCTATCCTCTATCCTATCCTTTATCCTATCCTATCCTCTATCCTATCCTATCCTCTATCCTATCCTACCCTCTAATTATCCTATCCTCTATAATATCCTATCCTACCATCCTATCCTATCCTCTATACTATCCTAACCTCTATCCTATCCTATCCTCTATCCTATCCTATCCTCTATCCTATCCTATCCTCTATCCTATCCTATCCTCTATCCTATCCTATCCTCTATCCTCTCCTCTCCTCTATCCTATCCTATCCTCTATCCTATCCTATCCTATCCTATCCTATCCTACCCTATCCTCTACCCTATCCAATCCTCTATCCTATCCTATCCTCTATCCTATCCTATCCTCTATCCTATCCTATCCTCTATCCTATCCTATCCTCTATCCTATCCTCTCCTCTATCCTATCCTATCCTCTATCCTATCCTATCCTCTATCCTATCCTAACCTCTATCCTATCCTATCCTCTATCCTATCCTATCCTCTATCCTATCCTATTCTCTATCCTATCCTATCCTATACCCTATCCTATCCTCTATCCTATCCCATCCTCTATCCTATCCTATCCTCTATCCTATCCTATCCTCTACCCCTATCCTATCCACTATCCTATCCTATCCTCTACCCTATCCTATCCTCTATCCTATCCTATCCTCTATCCTATCCTCTCCTCTATCCTATCTATCCTCTATCTTATCCTATCCTCTATCCTATCCTATCCTCTATCCTATCCTATCCTCTATCCTATCCTATTCTCTATCCTATCCTATCCTCTACCATATCCTATCCTCTATCCTATCCCATCCTCTATCCTATCCTATCCTCTATCCTATCCTATCCTCTACCCTATCCTATCCTCTATCCTATCCTATCCTCTTTCCTATCCTCTATCATATCATATCCTCTATCCTATCCTATTCTCTATCCTATCCTATCCTCTACCCTATAATATCCTCTATCCTATCCCATTCTCTATCCTATCCTGTACTCTATCCTATGCTATCCTGTATCCTATCCAAATTCTACCCTACCCTCTATCCTATCCTATCCTCTATCCTATCCTATCCTATCCTATCCCTCTATCCTATCCTATCCTCTATCCTATCCTATCCTCTATCCTATCCTATCCTCTATCCTACTCCTATCCTCTATCCTATCCTATCTCTATCCTATCCTATCCTCTATCCTATCCTATCCTCTATCCTATCCTATCCTCTATCCTATCCTATCCTCTATCCTATCCTATCCTCTATCCTATCCTATCCTCTATCCTATCCTATCCTCTATACTATCATAACCTCTATCCTATCCTATCCTCTATCCTATCCTATCCTCTATCCTATCCTATTCTCTATCCTATCCTATCCTATCCTCTATCCTATCCTATCCTATCCTATCCTCTATCCTATCCTATCCTCTATCCTATCCTATCCTCTATCCTATCCTATCCTCTAT